>NC_134093.1:108311509-108613509 GCF_000715075.1 Nicotiana tabacum
CCAATAAAATCAAAGCTATATAAGATATCACCGTAGTGGATAGTGTCAAGGCTGTTCAGAGGCTAACGGGCGCATAGCCGCTCTAGGCCGGTTCATATTAAGGTCTTCTAATAAGAGCCACCGGTTCTTCTCATTATTGAAGAAGAAGAGTAACTTTTCTTGGACCCCTGAATGCTAACAGGCCTTGGAGGAACTCAAACGGTACCTTTCAAGTCCACCCTTGCTCCATACTCCGAAGGCGGATGAGCAGTTGTACTTGTACTTAGCGGTATCCGAGGTAGCGATATGTGGAGTCTTAGTCCGAGAATAGGAAGGTACGCAATTTCCTATCTATTATGTTAGTAGAACTCTAGGCGAGGCCGAAATAAGGTATACCTACCTAGAAAAATTTGTGCTCGCTTTGCTAAGCGCCTCCAGAAAGTTAAAGCCATATTTTCAATGCCACCCCATATGCATCGTAACTTCCTAACCACTCTATTATGCACAAAACCGAGCTCTCGGGCCGGTTGGCCAAATGGGCCATAGTAATTAGCGGGTACCATATCGAATATCGACCTTGGACTGCCATCAAATCACAAATTTTGGCAGACTTCGTGGCTGACTTTACGCCGACCTTAATACCCGAAGTAGAAAAGGAATTGTTGTTAACCTCGGGAATCTGGACCCTCTTTACGGACGGTGCCTCGAATACAAAGGGGTCCAGACTCAGTATCGCGTTGAAGCCGCCTACGGGTAACATAGTTAGAGAACTGTGAAATTGACTAACAATGAGGCCGAATACGAGGCCATGATTGCAGGTCTCGAATTGGCTAAAAGCCTGGGGGCCGAGGTGGTCGAAGCTAAGTGCGACTCCCTCCTTGTGGTAAATCAAGTCAATGAGACGTTTGAAGTGAAAAAAGAACGAATGCGAAGGTATTTAGACAAATTGCAAGTAACATTGCATTGATTCAAGGAATGGACCCTACATCACATACCCCGAGATCAAAATAGCGAGGTTGATGCTCTGGCTAACTTGGATCATCGGTTGATAACGATGAATTCAGCTCAGGAACGGTCGTGCAGCTCATGAAATCAGTAGTGGAAGAAGGCTATGCTGAAATAAACTCAACAAGTTTAACTTGAGATTGGAGAAACAAGTATATAGACTACTTGAAGACTGGGAAGTTAACCTCGGATCCTAATGAATCGAGAACTCTACGCACGAAGGAGACCAGGTTCATCCTGTCCGAAGGTACTCTGTTCAGAAGGACACTCGATGGCCCACTTGCCATATGCTTAGGGCCGGGAGACAACGAATATGTTTTTAGGGAAGTTCATGAAGGCACCTGTGGAAACCATTCGGGGGCAGAATCTTTGGTTCGTAAGATAATCAGGGCCGGCTATTAATGGATCGACATGGAGAAAGATGCAAAGGACTTTTTACGAAGATGCGATGGCTGTCAGAGGCTCAAACCGATGATCCATCAACCCGGGGAACTACTACATTCGGTCTTGTCGTCTTGACCGTTCATGAAGTGGGGAATGGACATTGTCAGTCCCCTGCCGTGGGCACCTGGTAAGGCTCAATTCATATTGTTTATGACCGATTATTTTTCTAAGTGGGTCAAAGCTCAAGCGTTCGAGAAGGTACGAGAAAAAGAAATCGTTGACTTCATTTGGGACCACATAATATGCCAGTTCGGGATACCGGCCGAGATAGTGTGTGATAACGGGAAGCAGTTCATTAGCATCAAGGTAAAATATTTTTCGAAGAACATAAGATCAAAAAGATCTTGTCAACACCCTATCACCCTAGCAGAAACGGGCAGGCGAAATCAACAAATAAGACCATACTTCAAAACCTAAAGAAAAGGTTGACTGATGCCAAAAGGGAAATGAAAGGAAATTCTGCCCGAAGTCTTGTGGGCATACCGTACAACCTCAAAATCTAGTACTGGGGCCACTCCATTTTTATTGGTCTACGGTGCCGAAGCACTAATACCAGTTGAAGTGGGAGAACCTAGCCTCGGGTTCCAATATGCGACCGAAGAATCAAACGGCGCGCCCATAGGCACGAGCCTGGAACTATTGGATGAAAGGCACAAAGCCGCCCTAGTCCGGTTGGCCGCCCAGAAATAGCAGATAGAAAGGTACTACAACCGAAGAGCCAACCTCTGACACTTCAATATCGGGGACTTGGTGTTAAGAAAAGTAACACTGTATACCCAGAACCTGAATGAGGGGAAGCTGGGGACAAATTGGGAAGGACTATATCAAGTCATCGGGATTATCGGCACATGATTATACAAACTCGAAGCAGGAAACGGTGCGCATCTACCGAACAACTAGAATGTGATGCACTTAAAGCGGTACTACTGCTAAGGTACGATATCATTCACCTTTTATGACATTGTGAATCGAACTAACACTTGCAGGCAACAACCGAAAGAGAATGTGACTATTAGGTCTGAAAGCACGCATTGCACTCCTTTTCCCTTGAACCAGTTTTGTCCCAAATGGGTTTTCCGGTAAGGTTTTTAATGAGGCAACAATAAATCGTGCTAACTTAGAATCGAAGACCGATTTTAAATCGGAGTCAATGGTCTCATCAACAATATCCGAGCCCTCTCAAGATCAACCTTGAATACTGGGGGCCAACACCCCCGGGTCAAGCTTCTTAGCAAGGAAATAAGGAAACTTTGTGCTTAACAGCCTAAGCTCGGTGGTTAGGATTTATTGTAAGGGCCAAACAGTCAAGTGAACCGTGCCCGCGTATGCCACCTTAGCGATAATGCAAGCTTTTACATGCTTTCAATCTTGTACTTTATGCACAAAAATGAAAGAAAGTTTCTACCTTGCTATTACATTTTTATGCCTCTTAAAGCATAGAGCTTAAGGGCTATCCCTACCCGGGAACTATCAAGCCCAAGGGTTACCCCTATCCGAGCCTAAGGGCTACCCCCACTCGGGGACTATTGTCCTAAATAAGTTCGGGCAACTCGGGTTATTAGAACCCGGAGGCGCAAAACCTATTAGGTAATGCCTAAACCTAAAAGGCTACGACCGCCCTAAAAAATGGCTCGGAGACGTCCGAAGCCCGTAATCAAAATGTAAGACCTTCAATAAATATTCAGAACCTGCTAAAAGGTTACCCTCGGCAAAAGCATTGTCTAAAAAACACTTAAGCATCTTGGAAAAACTTCCGGTCACTCCGAGTTTTCAAAAGTTTTGAGCAAAAATTGCATCGAGGTCAGGTTCTGTACGGACCTCCGAAAATTAAATGACTTATTAGTATGTTTGACTCTGTGCTAAGGCATTAGAAATATTTGAAATTATGAAAGGATGATGAAATAGTAGAGACTTGAAATTGCTAAAAGGGAAAATTTTATATATATTCCGAAACATCTTTACAAAGGCCCAACAAAAACGGCCTCAAAAAGAACAAAAAATATGTACACAATACAAAAACTAAAAACTCCTAAGGCATTCATGCCTGGTCTTCACCGGAGCCTGATTCATCACCAGAACAATTGGGATCTTCGGATTCTTTAGAGCCCTCGGAACCCTCCTCACCTTCGGGCTCGGATAGCTTCTTCGCCTCGGCCTCAAGTCTTTTTGCCTCCTCGATCTTGGCCGACAGGTCAAAGCCTCGGGCATGGATCTCTTCGAGGACCTCACATAATCGACATTGGTCTTCAGGCAAGCCTCGACTGCGTAAACATTGGCCTTGTACTGAGCCATCATCTCGTCGGCATCGATTGAGGCTGTCTCCACCCTAGACCTCGTTGCTTCGATCTATTTACCAAGGGCATCCCGTCCTATGGCGCCCTAGCTGAGCTGTGCTCAGAGATCCTCATTTAGCTGAGCCCGTTTTTCACCCTTCTCCTTCGCCACCCGAAGCTGAACCTGTGCCGAAGATAGCTTTGCCTAGGCGATTTCCTTCTCCGAGGTCAACAGATCTATCCTGCTTTTCCACCCGTTGGCCATGACTTGGATTTCGTTCATCTCCTTTCGAAGTTGATCGATTCAGTCGATCTTCTGCTGGACCTGCAAGGTATTGTCGTTAGTCACTATGACCGGTTCCTTGTTTCTAACTTCAAAGACCTTTACCTTTTATACCAAGTCGGCGTGCTCCCGCCTTAGGACCGATGCTTCTTTCTAAGCCCCGTCTAGCTCACCCTGAAGGTTCTTAATGACCCCTTCTTGTTGCTCGCTGAGAAGCTTGTACATATCCCTTTTTTGGGCAAGCTCCTCGGCCTCGAGCTCGAGCTGATTGACCTCGACCCGGTACCGAAGGAAGCTCTCGTGATGAAGCATCGAGACCTGCAAAAAGATGAAAAATGTGAGAAATATCAAAACCTAGTTGTTACACCCCATATTTTCGTACGTAAAAGTACGCCATAAGTAAATTGATGAAAGCTCAGAAATGAGATGACATCCTGTATTTTTTTCGTACGTTAAAGTTTTGTCGTAAGTTAATTGACGTAAGATCGGGAATGAGGTTATATTAAGATTATCAGCATTATGCTATTTCAAACACGTGATGAGTAAATTCGTGAAGGAGAGAGGGTAAGCAAATCGAAGGAAATGAGTTTCGTCGAAGTTTGGTAATTTGGGATAAAATACGGCCGAGTTAAAATACCCGGTATTTATGGACTAGTACCATACAAGGTACCACATGGCCATGATAGTAAAATGTATAAGGTGTGTTAAAAGTGAGTAGTATTTTAAATAATTTGAGACAATTCTTAATTATGTGGGTAATTGGTTGATTATTGGGTAATAAAATATTACCTAATTAATTAGGGATATATATATATGATAAAGACTAAGTGGCATGATGTGGCAGCCCCCACACTCAAATTAAGTGACTAACAATCTTGATTGAAAGGTGGCATCTAAAGTGATATACATATGATACTTACGTGTAAGAGATTTGGCAACATTTGGCTTAATTGGACTTTAAATAACCAAGACGCTACACTTAATCAGCAAGACTTAAAATGGCTTCATTTGGCTTCATCTAAATCTTATAACCTTTTCCTAATTCAAATATTTCAAACCAGACACTACACTCAATCCAGCAAGTTTTCAACAAAATTTCTTACGAGAATTATCAGTACCTTAGCAACGAAAGTTTTTGCGGTTTTAAAGGAGTATAGTGTAGTCCTTCTCAAGAATATCACACGAATATTTCCTACTCCATATATGTTAAGGCTATCCCTTTTCTCTTTTGGCATGATCCAAATGATACAAATGAAACAAGCAAAATACGTAACTTCTATAACTGACTCTATTCATAGAAATGCTAGAGATGCGTATTTTCTTGATTCCCTACGTGTCCAATTATTTTATCATCTACTCATAGGTCTCAGAAAAATACGTAGTTGATAAAGTTTATCTCATGATATTAATCAAAGACATAATGGTCTTATGACATTCCGAAAGATTTTATTGACGTACTTCTCATGCATTGCATTCATTTATACATACATATTGACCCATGACCAGATGACGTTATATACGCGTATATATGTATATATATATATATGTATATGGGAAATGGAAAAAATTTATGGCGTTATATATGCACCACCACCTGATCAGCCGGTATACGTTGATGATTTGTCCACAGTGGCCGAGATGATATGATGGGATGCCCTCAGAGGCTTGATGATGTTATAAACGCATATACCTATGCATGATATGACATTTATACGCATATACATGGCATTGTAAATATTATTTATTCACAGAGTTATTCAGATTTACATGTTGAGTCTTTTACTCCATGTTCCTCATGTCTATTATTTACTGATTTTTATTCCTTATATACTCGGTACATTATTTGTACTGACGTCCCTTTTGCCTGGGGACGCTGCGTTTCATGTCCGCAGGTCCTGATAGACAGGTTGAGAGTCTTCCAAGTAGGCTATCAGCTCAGCGGAAGGTGTTGGTGTGCTCCATTTGCTCCGGAGTTGTTTATGCGGTCAGTATGAGTAGGACATGTACTGATTAGTACGGCGGGACCCTGTCCCGACCTTTATGATATTTCTGTACTCTTAGAGGTTTGTAGACATATGTCGTGTACGTGAAAGATTGTACGTCCTTGTCGGCCTATGTTTTGAGTTTATAAATGATCATGTTGGCCTATTAGGACCGTATGTCATGTGTATATGATGATGTAATAAGAAAGATACGTTACGTTGGTACTCGGTTGAGTAAGGTACACGGTGCCCGTCACGGCCCATCGGTTTGGGTCGTGACACTAGTAAAGTTCAAAGGAACGTAATGATGCCTTACCCGATTTAGCACCTGCTGCGCCTCATTAAAAAGGCACGGCACGTTCACCTCGTTCATTTTTGCTTGGTCCTCCTTGGTCACCAAGCATCGGAGGTAGCTAGCTATCCCCACGGGAGTAGACAGGACCCGGGCATCCTTCGGGATGGTCAGAATAATCGATCTCTTGCGACAGGGGTCAACACTCGGGGCAGGGAACTAGTTGATCAATTTCGGGCTCGAACTAGGCCCACTAGCTTCCGAGGATATGTCCTTCTTTGAAACTTCCAGGTCACTCAGCCTGGAGAAATCTTCTAAAACGGACGAGTCCACACCGTTGAAAAAGGAATAAAAGGGATTGTTCGTGCCATGGACCCCTTCATTGGACTTCTCCTTTCCCGCTTGGGTCTCCTTGAGCATGGACTCGGTGTAGGAGGGCGTCCCTGGAATCTCTATTATACCGAGTGCTTCCTTCGGAGCGGAGTTGGCATCTTGGGGAGTCCCATCCCGGGTCTCCATATCAACCTCTCGAGTTTGAGGAAGGTCGGCCTCACGAGTTTCCCCCTTAGATATCTATTGCCCCCGGGAAGGGTTGTCCCATGGGTGACGATACTGAGATCTTCCTCCGGCTCATCCCTAAGCCGGAGAAGAGAATCAGAGTCTGGCACCTGGGAGTTAGAGCTTTTCCTGGGCTTGCGAGCCACCCTCTTCTTTGGTTTCTTCGCCTCAGGGCCCGGGGAGCCCGAAGGTTTCCTTTTCCTTTTCTTCTTTTCCTTCGCGGCATCCCGGGCTGCCCCGCAACTAAGGGATCAACAGACAAGGACACGTCTTCGTCCCCTTCCAAAGTCCTAAGTTCGGTGGTCTTAGGCAAACCTGTAACAACAAAGGGGAAGGAAAGTCAGTATGATGAAAGTTAGAAGCATGGTATTAACTATTAAGAGAAAGGCCTTACCATGAGAACGGGCCTCCCATCGGCCCTTCGAAAAACCACGCCATACGTGTTCGGAGTACGTCATCTGTGTACAGATGCCCTCGATCCATTCCTTTAGCTGGGAGACTGCATTTGGAACCCGGGCGACGACTGCACAACCACAAGTATGAATGAGAAGGGAGAGATAAAAAAAATATAGAGACATAATAAAAAGGAGAGGCTGCACTTACGAGATGCATTCCACTTCTCAAGAAAAGGCATGAACTCGGGGGGAATCAAATCTTCGGTCTTCACCCGAACGAAGCGTCCCTGTCAGCCCCGATCCCAGTCTCCGTCAATGCTCGCAAAGGGGGCCTTGCTGGATGGATTTACCCGAGGCACACCTCGTACCTCTTGCAAAAATCCAGAACAATCGGGTCCACCGATCCTAGTGTGAAGAGGTAACTGTAAACACTTAAGTATCCCTCCACATGGGTAGTAATGGCATCCTCGGGCTCGAGGAATACCACATCCTTGCCTTCCCAATTGTAGTCCTTTCGGACCATGGGAAGAACATATTCGGTTACAGAGCATATACACCTTGGTGCTCCTTCACCCCGATCTTGTTTGCGTGAGGGTTTCTCGACCTTAAAGTCATCTGCAATTGAGCAACCCCCGAAAATAAACATTTTCAAGGGAGGCTCAGGGGCCGGTTCATTGGTAGCCACCTCGGGGGAAGCCGTTTCGAGGGCTACTACTTAAGGAGCAGCCGCCTCAGTACCGGCGGCCTGTTGGGAAGATGAAGAGGCGACTTGTTGAGGAACGGATTTGGATGTTTTAGCCATTTTTTTTAACCTTTTTTAGAATTATATCTAGGGTAAAACTCCTCTACTATATAAATGGGAAGCTAATTATTAATTAGACACACTGTAACACGCATACCTAGGCAATATACTTCTCTCTGTTTCTAAAAGTTATTCAAAAGTTCTTGTTTTTGTTCATAAGTTCTCCATAAGGGCAAGCTCGGAACTGAAGGCAGGTTCCTTTTAAGTCTTAAACCGAGCTCGGACTCACTATCATCATTGGTTGGTTATTTACTATATCTTTTATTTGCTTTACCTAACGTCATTAATCACTTGTATTGAATTATTCCACATATCCTTAAAACCGCGTATAAATTCAATTGTTATCCATTTTTAAGGGTAAACAAGTGTATATATCTATATTCCGTGGAAAAATACTGAATTCAAACAAGTCCAAGTAGCAAATACAATTGTTCTATTTTTTATTTAGTATTCAGATGATCCATCTGCAGCTCCCCTATTTACCCTTGCATTTTGTTATGAATGTCGAAAAGGGCAAGATCTATATTATCTGGTGATTGCCATAATTAGTAGCTAAGATTACTTAAACCATTAATTGTCACCTAAATCTTTCGGTAAATTTTGTCCGTTTCATCAATTCCTTTGGTCCTTTTTTTACTTTCAAATCATAGGAAATCCAAAAAAATCTTTATATGAATGCAAAAATAGTATAATAAAGAATATTTGTAATTTCAGTATATTTGAAAATGTTATAACTTATACTAACAGATAACTTGTATTTTTAACAGGTTTGATTTCACTTTTTACCGACGGGTCTTGTAATTATATTTTACGTGAGCTTATTAACTTCATATATACTTTAAACTATGGTAGGATGGCGACGGATGTGTGCCGCTCATTACGGGCTAATAATTAGGATAATATCTTTATTTATGCCACGTATAATTAACTGAGATTAGGCTTTACATCTATTCTATTTACAACTTGCGTCAAGCCACTATTTCTTTTTAACAAAAACAATTAACGTAAGTCCAAATTCCAATATTTTCACACAAAATACCTTTTGCTTTATTTCACTTTCGAATTTTATGCTTATTTAAAGTTCATATTACTCAATCTTTGTAAATTAAGGGGCTAAATGCAGCCTATGACCATCAATTGTTACTGTATACCGTTCAACAAAGGAAACTGATCCATAACCAATAAAATCAACTTGGAAAAAATTGACTATATACACATAAAAATGACAAGAAAAATAATAAACGCTTAATTTTGAATCTGTTTATGAAGAAATGTACCAGAATTCCAAATGAAGAATTTTATCATGTTAAGTTCAACATTTGAAAATTCTATGGTCAGAATGTTGACAAGAATTTATCACCTCATATGATCCAAGCAACAAAAGAAATTTTATTTCAGCCAACCTCTCTGAACGGGCATGACTTTATTAAATTTTCTTCTTTTTTGAACTTTGGACGGGATGGAAATATTGGACTACTTTTTAAAAAATTTCATCCGGCGTACGATATTTGTTTTGGGGTCTTGGCTCATTCGAATTCGCGTCACTTAAGGCCCATTAAAAGGGGGAAGCGCCTCCTATTTGGCCTTTTTTCATTCAAAGGGCTCGAAAGCGGTGGGGAATTCAAATAGGGATCTTTACATAAATAGTCAGCCGGATTCATTGTTTTCTTTTTCTAATCGGTATACATAGATTATATTTATTGTTTTCTTTTTTGAACCGGCATACATAGATTATACGTCAATTATATATGATTATACATATATTGTACATTGATTATATATCCGCCGGCTATTTTTAGTTTAAGTGGTTGGTTGGTTGCTATTTGGGTTAATTCTTCGTTCAAATACATTCCACCCTAACCTTTGGTGCTCATTGGGCACTTTTTCTCTTTTTTTCTCCTATTTGTTTAGAGTTTTAACCTTAACTTTTACTATATATAATAATTTACTACTATCATGTAACTTAAAAGGAAATTAAATGATATTTGTAACTTGAAAAATAAAGCAAGTAAGCTGAAATGCCGATATATGGCAAGTGAAATTACACTGATAATGTAAAGTTTTTTACATTATAAGTGAATATAATCTAAATTCACTTTTCAACTTTTTGGTTTGGTTGAGGTTAATGACTTGGCTATATATCTAAAAAAGCCTTCTAACTTTATTATGTTGATTTCCCACATACTGAGAAAGACAGTCCATCAACTTTGTTTCTAGGGTTTTGAAATGAGCAATCTGCATTTGCAATTCTAACCTTTCTTTTCTTAAGTTCTGATTCTCCTCCATAAGCAGCTGCAAAGTAATATTATTCTCTTCTTTTGCAGCCATTATATGATCAGAAGGCTTCAAGTATGCAGGAAAAGCACTAGAGTCACTTTTCTTTCTTGTGATTTTGCCAAGTAAATGCTTACTTCCTCTCTTGAACTTCTCATGTGAGAATTCCCACCTCTTGGATGCTACTTTCTTGAATCCCTATATATTCAAAAAAAATTATAATTAATTAACAAAATACCAAGGTGAAACTAGAGGCGGGTCAAGATTTAAAAGTGGTTGGGAGACCACTATCGAATAAAATTTTGAGCAAATGTTGAAGTAGGAATCAAAACCAGGCAGCACTAAAAGTTAAGTTGTGCCCCTAAAATCCAACAATGCAACTGCTAAGCTTTGAGTCTTAGGGTGCTAATCAAAATATATAAATGTTATTTACGATATATACATATACTTTTTTCGAAATTATCAGGGGCGGATGACCCCCTATCATTAGGGTACGTAGGTCTGCCTCTGGGTAAAACTATGGAGTAGTATTTAATAGATAGGAAAGCAGAGGCGGATTTAGGGTGGATTACGTGTGTTCAACTGAATTCATAGCTTTTGAAATATACATATGTGCAAAAATTTGAAATGTACAAATATAATAAGATTATAAATATTTTTTAACTCAGTGACTCTAAATCTTGGATTTGTTTTTGTTTGAAGGAATGTTGTATAGAGTGGAAGGCTAGCAAGCCTAGAGAAGAAGAAAAACTACAAGTAAAGTTAAAATCTGGTTCAACATTCATATGCTGGTCTATGTATTATAGAGTTCCTATATATTAAATGAATATTCCACATTCTAAAAAGTTGTCTAGTTTAAGTCAGAATAAAACACGATTTTCCAGAATTTTATTGCAACAAGTGTGATTAAATTGACTTTGGAATAGGATGGTTTTAAATTTGGCTTCGAGCAATATTGACTACTGTTTGATTATCATGAACAAATTAATGACATGTTTGAGTTAACTGATTATAAATAGCTCGTAATAAGCATATAGTGTTAATAAGCAGGTTTTTAGTGTTGAACTTTATTTTAATAATAAGAAGTTAAAGTTATTTTAGTGCTGAATTAAGATGGAACCCTATTAAAGTTAACTAACATGACTCTCCTGGCGATACAAAGTACCTTTACAAACTATATATACAGAGAAAGATCGATACTTAGACAAATAAATTAGTACTATTACCATAGCACTTAGACAAATTTGAGGACAAAAGATCGATCGATACTTAGATTAATCCAAAATCTTATCAGAGAAAAGGATGCAACTTAAATAATAAAGAAATTAATACATGCCTACGTCCAATATATTTTTATTCCTTAACGTTCTTTACAGAAGCTAATCATATTTCACGAGTAAGATTATAAATATGTATACATTAAACCTACATATACATTAGGAGACAACAGTATATTCTTTCAACCAAACATGGGACATATTGTAGCAAATACACACATAAACAAGAGAGAGAGAGAGAGACTTACATAGGTATTAAGTTGTCGGATAAAACTCGAAAAATTGTTGTGCTTGAAATATTTAGGCAACATGAGCTCAGAAAACTCAGCTGGAGACCAAACAACAAAACCAGTGCCCTCTTCATTCCATGAAATAACCTTATTTTTTCCACTATAATTCTCTTCTTCTTCCTCCACAAACTCCAAAAGTTCGTAAGTTTTAAGCAGAAACGGCGCCGGGCATTTCGTTCTCGTCGGCGGCTGGCCGATTTTCCGGCTAATCGTCCGGTCTTCTGCTGTTCCAACGGCTGCTGCTGCCATGGCTATGTAGGATCTTGGTTTCTCTAATTGATAGATAAAGATCACTTTTTGTGCAAACTTTTCTCCTACTTATATAGTTTTTATATTATTCCCTCCGTCCAATATGCGACGGTATTTGACTGAATATAATGAATAAAAAAATATTTTTATACAAATAGATGGCTAGATTTACTATTTATTTTTTTAATCGATTACAATTGTTGGCCTAGGTTATATATATATATATATATATATATATATATATATATATATATATATACCAGTTCTTTTTAGTTTAAGCAATTGGATGAACGACTATATATTTAGGTTAATTCTTCAACAAAAAAAAAGACTATTAAAATTAATTTAAAATAAGTTATAAATATTTATATGTCTATAAATTATGTCATCAAGAATAAAATGAGAAATTTAGTATCAAATTATTTTTAAATATAGGTACATGCCTATTTTTAAATATGCATCTTCTTAGAAACTACTAGTGTTTTGGATGGTGGCACGTTTCTTTCTATTTTTTCGCTTTTTGTGTTTGTGATGTTTCTCTATCAAGTGTATTCACCTTTTTCTTTAGAGCTAACGTGACACTTTTGAATGTGGATATTTTTTAATTGATTTTTCATATGGAAGTGATGGAGAAATGATTTGTCTCGACTAAAAGATATAGAAGCTTCATGAGTACACTTAATAAGTCAAAATTATATGGCATTTGGACATATTTGCCCCTCAATAATGTCTCCTTTTTTGTAAGTTTACAAAATATTTTACTTATATACATTTTTTTTGGACTTATATACATTGATATATAGCATTAAAGATTTATATAATCATGTAAATAACTAAGAAATCTTTACACAAATAGCCGTGAATTTACTGTTTACTTTTTTCTAATCAGTATACATAGATTATATACTGATTATACACAATTATACACATAATTAATAATATTATACATGCGCCACTATTTTTTGTTTAAGTGATTGGGTGGAAATCTATTCAGGTTAATTCTGTTTAATTCCTAACACTTAATATAACAACATGTTTCTAATTACCAAAAAAAAACACAAGTAACATGTCTGACTTTTAGATTATTAATCTCACTTATTATGAATAATTATCTGTATTTATCTTTCAGGACAATTAACAATATGAGAAATATATTGAAATTAAACTCTTTAACAAAAGGTCAAAAATTTCTTTCATATTCTTCTCCATGAACATGCCAAAAAAATAATCAAATTATTATTTATGATAGAATGAATATGATCTCTTTTCTCTTAATTAAATATCTTGAGTTGGAGTTTTAAATAGAATGTTTTTTAATATGGAACGAATTTTCCTTTAATGAACTTTATATAACGTGAATTCTGAATTAGTTGGTCCATAATGCGGGGGAAAAATTATAGAGAAAGATGGAAAAATAAGGGCGGGCCGCGAATGTTGACTCACTTCAGAAGAGTCTGGTAAAAGTTTTTTCACTTTTTGTTTGTCTTTTCAATAAAAGGAATTCGTCAGCTTCTCAAAATTAATTAATTAATTAATATTCAAACTATAGCTCAAACTCATACCCCACCACTCTATATGTTAAGAAACTAAGCTCAAAGTAACAATACGAAACAATAAAATAGATAAGAGATATAAAGAGGAAAGAGAAGAGAAATTCTTATTTCTTCTATGTATTCAAGTGTGTACAATGTGATGTCCAGACCCTCTATTTATAGGATGACATTGAGGTAATACAAAGGGATGTCATGAACATGATATTAACTATATGGGGAGGTTATAGAGGTGTGGGAGTTACAACTATAATGGTGAGAAGTAGTGGGGATTATCTACATAATGGAGAAGAGTAGTGGGAGTTATATTTGATTAGTGGACGTCCATATAATATGTATTTCATAACACTCTCCCTTGGATGACCAAAGATAATGTTCCTCGTTAAAACCTTACTAAGAAAAAACCTTGTGGGAAAAAATCTTAGTGAAGGAAAAAGAGTACACATATCTTGTAATACGCATTATTTGCTGGCTCATTAAAAACCTTGCCAGAAAAGCCTAGTGGGATAAAATCTTAGCTAAGGGAAAAGGAGTATAACGCGTATTTACCTCCCCCCGATAAAAACATCAATTTGTTTCTCCGAGATGACGTGTTCCGATCTTGTATACCAACTTCTCAAATGTTGAGGTTGCCCATGCTTCACTGAACAGAACACCAAATTATCAAGCGAACAAATTTGTTGAACATCTATTTCACCGTTCTGTGAAGACCGTGTTTGATAAAGATCTTTGATGAAATATATGCTTTATTTTGTCTCCTTCAATATATCCTTCTTTAAATTGAGATAAACAAATATCATCGCCTTCACTATTATTGGAATCTTCTCTCAAGGAAAAGTCACATATCTGTTGTGTGTTGAGTCACTTGCTTTATCAGTTGCTAGCATATTGACATGACTTGGATAAGTATCAATAATTGACTGCCTTGTAAAATAATAATATGGCAGTACCCTCACATACAAATAGATTGTTTGAAGAACAAACTTCAGAAAATGCGTGCATTTGCATAACCAACAAAATGTTGACAATATTTGTTAGAATAAACAAATCTATATTAAGGATTCCTTTTGCAATATAATACTAACAGTATTCCAATATCTTCATATATATGAATAAAATTATATCCCTGCTAGAATATTGTTATACTCATGGTTCTAGCAAGATATATAGTGCACCAATTGCAATAGACACAAAAATAAATCATGTAAGCCATGATTGCTCTAATCCACATAAGGATTTGCTGAAGCATTATTTAATAAATTTTTTGGAAACCTTAATATACTTCAGAACAGTTTAAATCCTT
This sequence comes from Nicotiana tabacum, assembly GCF_000715075.1. Classification (NCBI taxonomy): domain Eukaryota; kingdom Viridiplantae; phylum Streptophyta; class Magnoliopsida; order Solanales; family Solanaceae; genus Nicotiana; species Nicotiana tabacum. The sequence continues at coordinate 108,326,466 of NC_134093.1, forward strand.
CAATGATTTTTATATACGCATATCAAATTTTTCAGGTATTGTCAGACTAAAATCTGAAAGCAACTGCATCCACCACAAGAGAACATGTTTCCGAAAAATCTTGTGTCACCTCACTGGCTTTATTCTTTCAGGTGTTGGGACTATCAGTCCAAAACTTTACGTTTTTCAAGTGAATTCAATATTGATTGTGTATTTTTCATTGACCAATCATTTGTCTGTCCATATTCTACGACAGATTTGAGCTCAAGATCCTCGTCAATATTAATAATATTGAGCACTATATTATATTAACAATATCGTCGATGATCATTTTATATCGGTTCCATCACCACTCAATAAATACATAACTTATCGAGATCTCAATAGTTTCAGGTACCTAAGCCTCTCCCATGAGGTCTTATAAAGTGTTATGTCGTGGTGTTCTTATAGAGCACTTGCCTCCTTAGTATGACCATCTTTATCATTTTCTACTCTCCTTCTTCAAGGAGTTTTATCTTTGGAACCGATTAGTCTATTACGCTTCATGCGTTCTATAGACTATGTCCATCATGGACTTTATTCTATTTGGAGTATTAACAGCTGAAATATAACATTTAGCTTTGGGTCAGCAAATGCGCCTGAAAATATTTTGCAAATGAATTATCACTTGAACTTCAAGTTCACATTTTCTTGTACAAGGATCTAGGTGCACTCATAATAATTCATTCCATGTATTACTTTTTCATCTTTCCATTTTATCCTCCTAATATTAAGATCACCAACACATATCCCCAACTTTCTTTGGAGACACATCATTGTGCATTGTGGTGGAATAATTAAATCATATAGCACATCCATATTTCTAGATAAAAATTATTTAGTTCTTGACCCTGAACCAATTAAAATAAGGAGAATTTATCATAACTTGTTGGCTAGATGCGTACAAGTGATGTTGTATATTAAATAATATACCTCATACCAAATTTTTATTTGGGAGTTTTATTCTCATAACCAATGGTTTAGCTTAATTGGAGGCATACAGTTTCTGCTAAACCAACTTGGATTTAAACCAGTATTATCAAGATAAATTATCATAATTTTTATTTTGGAACTGTGCTCTAATAATTTGAGCAAGCAACCTTACAAAAGCCAAACTGCAAGTTGATAACAAACGCACATGTGACCATAGAATAGATGCATCTATTAAAATTATATAATAGTAAAAGGTCAACATGGCAGGTGATTGGGCCCATACATATATATATCCTTTTATTCGTTCCAGATATCAAGGGATTTAATCCCAATCTTAAGTGGTATATCATGAGAATAAGCAGCACAAGAGAATTTTTTGAAGAATCTCTATTTCTTCAATATATGCTAATGTGAATTCTCAAGTAATTTTCGCATCATAATTGAACCGGGATGGCCAACAGGTCATGCCAACTAATCTTTGTTTCAGTAAACCTCTAGTTTACTTGTGGCATGTGATTTCATCATCATGCTTATACACATGTAATACAAATAGAAGAAAAATCGGGTAACCTTTCATATTTACCCGGTATGATTATAGTAATATGAAGATATTCAATCTTCCTTTCATTTATAGTCTCAAATGCCAACAACTTTGGCTAATATATTTAAAACTCAAAAAGTTTCTTTTGAGACTTACTATATTATCGATGTCATAAACAATTTCATTCATCCGGGTAGTAATAAATTAGTTCTTTAGGAGCTCTTAAGTGATTTTATACTACACAGTCTATTATCACACCATCCATATGGTGAATGTCTCCTTCACAAAATCATATCATAATAACTGTCATTGTCAAAATCATCATAAGAAAAATCATTTCTTGCTTTAATATTTTGCCTTTAATATTATTATGCATATGTAACGACCCAACCGGTCGTTTTAGCTGTTAGAATCTCGTTCCCCTAAATAAGACTCCTCGTATGTGCTTTTACTAATTTATGACTTGCGAGGATGGTTGGTTTGGGATTTGAAAGTGTTCGGGTTGAAATCGGAGCACTTGGTTTCTTAGTTGGCTTTAAAAAGGGCGAGTTTGACTTCGGTCAATATTTTTAGAAAACGACCTCGGAATCATGATTTGACGGTTCCAATAGGTTCGTATGATGAATTTGGACTTGGATATATGATCGGATCGGGTTTTGGATGACCCGGGAGCGTTTCAGCGCCTATTGTGGAAAGTTGGCATTTTGGAAGAATTTCATAAATTTGGGTTAAAGTGTATTTCAATGTTATCGATATCCTTTGGGATTCAGAATCTAGGAATAGCTTCGTATGGTGATCCTGGTCTTAGTAGCGCGTCCGGATATTAATTTAGAGGTGCGTAGGTAATTTCAGAGTCATTTGGCAAAAGTTAAAAATTTAAAGGTTTTTAAAAAGTTTGATCGGGAGTGGACTTTTTGATATTGGGGTCGGATTCCGATTCCGGAAGTTGGAGTAGGTCAGTAATATCAATTATGACTTGTGTGCAAAATTCGAAGTCAATCGGATTTGATTTGATAGGTTTCGGCGTCGAATGTAGAAGTTTAAAGTTCTAAAGTTCATAAAGCTTGAATTGGGGTGTGATTCGTGGTTTTGATATTGTTTGATGTAATTCGGGATGGTTCCGGACCAAGTTTGGGTGTTTTGATGCTGCTGGTTGCTGGTTCTGGTGTTGTTCTTCGCGTTCGCCATGAGCCTCTCGCGTTCGCGAAGAAGGATTTTGCTGCTGGGATTTTGTTCTTCGCGTTCGCGAAGAGGCTCTCGCGTTCGCGAAGAAGGAATTTCTATTGTCTGTCGTCTGATTTCGGAAGCTTACATCTCTCAATTTATAACGAATTTAGAGGTAATCCAAAAATGAAAGTTGTAGCTCTTGGTATCTAGTTTTCATAAAAATAAACCATTTGTCATTTGGAGTTGTGTACAAAAGGTTATGGTAGATATACTACAGACTATCCGGGAAGCATTTGGAAATCTCGACTGCACAGGGCTCACTTTGGAAGCTTATATCTTGCAATATACAATGAATTGAAAGATGATCAACATATGAAAGTTATAGCCCTTGATGTCTAGTTTCCAGAAAGTTAAACCATTTAAGATTTGGAATTTTGTACAAAACGTTATGATCATTATACTAGAGGCTATCTGAGAAGAGTTTGAAAATGACTTTTGAGAATTTTGTTCATTGCGAACGCGATGGGGGGCTCGCGAACGCGAAGAAGGGTCGCATGGGCAGTGTATAAGTTTGCAAAAATGGGTTTGGCTCAATTCATCTCATTTCCTTCATGGGAGCCAACCTAGGAGCGATTTTGGAGCTCATCTTCATCATCTATGTCAAGGTAAGTGATTCCTACCTATTGTAAGTTAAATACTTGGTTTAAATACGAATTTAGGCGTGAAAATTCATGGAAATGAGTAGAAATTTAGAGTTTTGAAGAAAAATCTAGAAATCGGTATTTTTCAATTTTGACCACGAAATTGGATATGGAATTGGATGGAAATTATATATTTGAGTTCTTGAGATTATGGGTAACGTTTTTCTCCGAAAAATTTCTGGAATCCGGGCACGTGGGCCCGGGATGAATTTTAGAAATATTACCATTTTGGGTTGGATAATTAATTTAATAGCCCAATTTCGAATTATTGAGCATGTATTAATTATTTTTCATAACATTTGGATAGTTTCGGAATTTCCGGCATTGAATTGAGACTTTAACGCGACGTTGTGATCGGGAAGTGAGCTTTGAGACAAGGTAAGTCTCTTGTCTAATCTTGTAAGAGGGAATTTACCCCACATGTGATTTAAATTAATAATTATTGCTAATTGTGGGGGCTACGTACGCACGAAGTGATGAGAGTCCGTGCGTAGCTACTAATATTGCTAAAGTTCGGGTTGTTTAGGACTCAAATCATGAATTACTTTTGATAATTACCTCTTTTAATTACTTAAATTACGGAAATTATATTGTAAATTGTTTGAGGAAATAGTAAAAGATTGAAACTTCATATACTCGAATTTTGTGTAAATTATTGAATTGTTAATAAAGATTGAACATCCTATGTGTTAATATTATAATAACTTCTCATTCTGGAGGTTCATAAGAAAATGTCCTCCTTTCTTGTGGAGCGGGCCGAACGCCTCGGTAGTATAGATGCATCTATGGATTGCGCCGCACATTTTTCGACAGTGTACACGACACTCTGGATCGGGTCGTACGACCTCGGCAGAAATCGTGCCTAATAATAATAATTATACGATACCTTGATATTTTATTGCAGCTTGTGAAACTAATTGATAAATTGGAAGTTATTTGAATCGAAAGAGTTAATTATTTCTACTGGTTAAAGAAAATTATTGATATTCCTATAAATCATGTTGATTTAACTATCTCTATTTTAATATTATTGACCCTTAGTGAGTGTCAAAGTCGACCTCTCGTCACTACTTCTTCGAGGTTAGGCTTGATACTTATTGGGTACATGTTGTTTTTCGTACTCATGCTACACTTGCTGCACATTTTTATTGTGCAGGTACAGATATGTCCAGAGGCCTTGTGGGCGCAGAGGTGTGGTTAAAATACGGGGACTTAGGTGAGCTGCATTCTATATTACAATCCGCAGCCAACAGAGTCTCCTTCAGAGTTATTTACATTTTTCCTGTCTAAATTTGTATTTCGGATAGATGCTGTATTTTATTTTAACTCCCTAGTAAATGCTCATGCACTTGTGACACCGGATTTTGGGAGTGGTTATGGGTTATTTAGAAATTTAGTTGCTAAAATATTTATCACTTACTCTATGAGTTCTATCTTTACTATTTAATTGAATAAATTTTTATTTCAAAAATACTAAAATAGATAATTAAGTTAATTAATTATGGTTGGCTTGCCTGACAGCAGTGTTAGGTGCCATCACGACCTTTAATGGATTTTGGTTCGTGACAACATAATCTTTATCACATATATATTTTCACATTTACTTTTAGGAATGAGTCTGCATTTGCAATGCTTATCACAAACTACATTTTCAAGGAATGGACTATAATCATGTGAGCGTGTCTCGTTTTAACAGACCACATTGATACATATTTCTTTCACCTTTGAAGAATTATTTTGAGAACTCTTATTGTTCTCCTTTTTTGCGATTATCAATGATGACTATTACTATTTTAATCTTTGGCGTGCCACATTTATTGGTCAACCGCTTGTCTTCATTTAGACATATTATACACCGCTACCAAATTCACATCAAGAATGATGCAAATCAAGTGTGACAAGTTTCGTGCTTTTTCATGAAAAATATATTTTCTTCTTTAGACATCATTATATCATCAATGTGGTGCATTGAGAGTGAAACCCAATGCCTTACCTAAATAAAGGAATGTTAGACCATAATGAGTTGAGACTCAAACCCAACTCTTATTATCATGGTGCACCAGGACTTAAACCCGATGTCTTATTCTCATGGTGCGCTGGGACTTGAACCCACGTCTTACCCTCCACATATTGCATTATAAGCCAAAGTGTCTAGTGACTCACCTTCGAGCCTTTCGGGCGTACTCTTAACAGTGCTCATTGGATCTGATTTCATAATTTTTCTTCATCACCTCAATAAAGTAATTAGTGCAAGTAAATCTGAAATTACAAATCATGCAAATAACACCAACCGTTTTATAATACTGGATGACATGATAGTATAAAATAATAAATAACATAGACAAATGAGAATAGACCTTGTTGTCTCAAATGTGATATGTAAAGGGATTATATACTTCACTAATTAGTCATTTCAGTGGAAGTTTTCTTGCATGACTTATTAGAAAACAGTGGACCCATAGCAGTAACCTCTTAATGTAGCAATAAGTGTTGACACAACAAGCAAGATTAAAAGAAAGGTCAATACATTTCTTTTAACTACATTAACTATATATCATATGAGTGCTAAATAAGTCCATTTATGATATTTGTGATTTTATATGGACACAATAAGACTTACCTGATCCTCATCAACTAATGTGTTGAAAAATTAATGGTTACCAGTCTTAGTAGTACATAGAGCATGAGATCATATAAACCAAGAGCTGACAAATCTCTTTTTTTTTGTTAAAAACGACACTTTCTTAACTGAATAAAACCATCCAAATTGTATCAGAAAAGCAAATGTAACACTACTTTAGAAACCCATGACAATTTAACTAGAAGCAAATAAAGTCTAAAGAATCATATCCCTGTGTTGCATCAGTTTCCAACGTTACTTCATGTTTTATTGAATAAAAAATATGACTAATGTTTAAATTAGCAAATAATGGTCATAGAACGTGCTTACTCATTCTATTGAAATTAATGTATACCGACCGAATTAAAATAAAATAAGTAGGAATATACCTTTTTCATCTTCATGCACATAAGACTAAATTGATGACACTTCATCTTTAATGCTTACCACAAAATCGTTATCGAGGAAAAAGTTTCTTTGGCAAAGCAGCAAAAGCAGTTGTAGCTTCCGTGGAGGGTTTTCACTTCTTTTAGGAAGTATTAGAAGAATATAGCAATTTGTGTTGATAATGTGTTAAGAAACTTAGCTCAAAGTAATAATATGAAACAAGTAAATAGACAAGAATGTAGAGAGAAAGAGAGCAGGGATTTTTATTTCTTCAAGTATTTTTCAAGTGTGTACAATGTGATGCCCAAGCCCTCTATTTATAGGATGACATTGAGGTAATACAAAGGCATGTCATGAACATGATATTAACTACTGAGAATATGGGGGAAGATCATAGCGAGGTTATAAAAGTGTGGGAGTTACAACTATAATGATGAGAAGTAGTGGGGATTATCTACATAATGGAGAAAAGTAATGAAAGTTATATTTGATTAGTGGACATCCATATAATATGTATTTCATAACACATATATGTTAAAGCACATCAATTCATGTTAATTAGCAAATATAACTTCTATATTTTCTTTCTCTTATCTTTCTCTTTTGTTTCTCTTTTGTTTGTCGAAGATCAATTATTCATCTTCTATATAAGTTATTTGAGTTCAAGTGGTGTTTGTATCGGATTACACGCACCTCGCCTATTCTATTAAACTAAGATTTAGGTAGATAGAAAAATAATCTGTAAATATTATAAATAATATTAAGAGTGAATATCCATGTATTATGAAATTACTTGGGAGCAAGTTAGTTAGTCATAAACTAGTCTAGTTACTTGGTCACTAAGATTAGTTACTTGCTCACCAAGATTTGTTACTTGCCCACCAAGACTAGTTACTTGGTCACCAACCAACTCTCTTATAAATAGGAGACTTCCCTACTCATTTGGAGAACACCATCAAGAAAATATCTAGTATTATCTCTCTAAATTTCTCTTGTGTTACTTTATTTCATATTATTCTATAACACGTTATCAGCACGAGACTCTACCGTCTCAAGAAGTTATTTTTTAGAAGACTAAGGTATAATTTTTCTCCTCTCTTAATTATGACTGATATTATGAAAAGAAAATTTGTTGCCCTTGAAATTTCGGGCAACAACTATATGTCATGGGTGTTGGATGCAGAAATCTATTTAGATGCAATGGGTCTTGGAGACGCCATTAAAGATAAAAAAAAAAAAAAAAGCATCTATCATAGACTGTGCTAAGGCCTTGATTTTCTTGCGTTATCACCTTGATGAAGGGTTGAAAATAGAATATCTCACAGTCAAAGATCCACTTATTTTGTGGAATGGCTTAAAGGAAAGATATGACAACTTAAAGTTGGTCACACTTCCACAGGCACGATATGATTTGGCTCATCTAATGCTCCAAGACTTTAAGTCTGTTTCTGAATACAATTCGGCGATGTTCAGAATTACTTCTAAATTGAAACTCTGTGGAGATAGTATCACTGACTATGATATGCTTGAAAAAACGTTCACAACATTTCATACCTCCAATATGGTCCTGCAACAGCAATACAAAGATAAAGGTTTCAAGAAATACTCTGAGTTGATTTCTCTTCTCCTTGTGACTAAACGAAATAATGACTTGCTCATGAGAAATCACGATAATCAACCCACTGGTCTATACCAAAGTGGATGAGGTGTATTCATATTATGCTAAGTGTGGAAAAGGTGATGGATATGGCAGATTTCTTTGAGCAACCTTATGAAAAAATAGACCACTTGATCGGTGATGGATCTATGGTTAAAGATGATTGAGTAGTTTGGTTTTTATTTTTGTCTATTTATAGTAGCTAGTGAATAAATATCATATAATCATAGTTCTTTACATGAGTAGTAGTTATTAGTATCGATTAGTATCATAATCAGAGTTGCTCGAAATTACATTAAAAGGTCATTATTGAATCACTAATTTAACTTTGTTTTTTTTTCCTTTTTCTCTAAAAATACTAATATTTATTCATATATTTCTTTTGTATGTCAAATCATGGTAAGTAAATATGGATACCTCACAAAACAAACTTGGATCAAAGTTTAATTGTAGAAATATTTGCTTAAATTATTTATGTACGACACATACGATATTCACAGAGAAGAAATATTTCTCCCATTTAAATATGTGTAAGGTAGATGTTACTACAATTTCTGGTAGTAGTAATTTAATTGAAGGCTCTGGAAGAGCTACTATAACTATGCCTAGGGGAACAATACTTATCACAGATAATGCAATGTTCTCCTCTAAGTCCAAGAGGAACTTGTTGAGTTTTAAAGATATCTGTCGAAATGGATATCATATTGAGATAATAGATGAGAATAATCTTGAATATCTCATCGTTACCAAGAATGTCTCTGGCCAAAAAGAGGTTATTGAAAAGTTCTCATCTTTATCTTATGGTATGTATTGGACAAGAATTAGCGCAATTGAGGCACATTCTATCGTGAAACAAAAAGGTTACTGATCCCAATACTTTTATACTTTGGCATGATCGATTGGGACATCCTGAATCAATTATGATGCGACGAATTATAGAGAACTCAAATGGGCATCCATTAAAGAATTTAAAGATTCTTTTAAATAATAAATTTTCTTACACTTCTTGTTATCAAGGTAAGTTAATTATTAGACCATCACTAACAAAGGTTGGGATTGAGTCTCATGCGTTTATGGAACGTATACAAAGGGATATTTGTGGACCTATTCACCCACCTAGTAGGTCGTTTAGATATTTTATGGTCTTAATAGATGCATCTTCTAGATAGTCTCATGTGTGACTATTGTCATCTCGCAACCTGGTATTTGCAAAATTAATGGCACAAATAATTCGATTACGAACACAATTCCCGGATAATCTAATTAAGTCTATTAGACTTGATAATGCTGCTAAGTTTTCATCCCAAGCATTTAATGATTATTGCTTATCAATTGGGATAAAAGTGGAACATATTGTAGCTCATGTTCATACTCAAAATGGCCTTGCATAGTCTTTGATTAAACGTCTGCAATTGATAGCAAGATTATTGCTCATGAAAATGAGGTTACCCACTTCGGTTTGGGGTCATGCCATTTTACATGTTGCAATGCTAGTTCGTCTCAGACCGGCAAATTATCATAAATATTCTCCGTTGTAATTAGTTTTGGGTCATGAACCTAATAAATCCCATTTAAGAATTTTTGGGTACGCAGTATACGTGCATGTAGCACAGCTATATCGCACCAAGATGGGTCCCAAAAGAAGGTTAGGAATATATGTTGGGTTTGAATCGCCCTCTATTATTTTCTACCTTGAAATATTAATGGAAGATTTATTCACTGCTCAATTTGTAGATTGTCGATTTGATGAGATATTTTTTCTAAAATTAGGGGGAGAAAATGGTGAAACCACACGAGAAATTTTGTGAAAAATCTATCATTGTCTCATCTTGATTCACGTGCCTCTATTTGTGAAAAGGAGGTGCAAAAGATTATTCATTTGTAGAAAATAGCAAATCAAATGCCATATGCATTTACAGATCTGAAAAGGATAACGAAATCACATATCCCTACAGAAAATGTCCCAATCCGTATTGATGTCCTTGTTGGACAATCTTCTAGTGTCATAGCTAATGAGTCAAAAGCATGCCTAAAGTGTGGCAGACCATTGGGTTCTAAGGATCGAAATCCTAGATAAAGGAAAATAAATGATAAAGGTGACACTATGAATGAGTCTCATAAAGAAATCCACGATTTAACCAATCCTGAGATTCACGAGGAAATCAATGAGCCTGAGACTCAAGAAAATAAGAAACTATCAACAAATCCAATCGATATTGAGACAGATTTGAATCGATTGAATATAGTGGTGGATTATGTCTTTGCATATAATGTTGCATCTAGCATTATGCAAGATAATGTCTGGTGTCGATTATGAAGAGACATATTCACCTGTTATGGATGCAATAATATTTCGTTATCTCATTAGTTTTGTTGTCCATGAAAAGTTTGGTATGCATTTAATGGATGTGGTTACAACCTACCTTTATGCCTCACTTGATAACGAAATATATATGAAAATTCCCAATGGATTTAAAATTCCTGACACACATAACTCAAAGCCCCGAAAAATATTTTCAATCAAATTGCAAAGATCTTTGTATGGTCTAATCAGGAAGAATGTGGTATAACCGCCTTAGTGAGTATTTATTAAAGGAAGGTTATATAAATGATGTCATTTGTCCATGTATTTTTATAAAGAAAACAACTTCGGAGTTTGATGTACTTGTTGCATATGTTGATGACATCAACCTTATTGGAACTCCTACAAAACTCCAAAAGGTAATTGACTATTTAAAGAAGGAATTCGAGATGAAAGATCTCGGAAAGATAAAATTATGTCTCGGTTTGCAAATTGAACATTTGGCAAACGGAATTTTTGTTCATCAATTTGCCTACATTGAAAAGGTATTGAAACGGTTTTATATGGATGGAGCACATCCATTAAGTACACTGATGGTTGTTCGGTCACTTGATGTGAATACCCGTTCCGGCCTCAAGAAAAGAATGAAGAGCTTCTTGGTCCTGAAGTACCATATCTTAGTGCAATTGGTGCACTAATGTATCCTGCTAACACTACAAGGTTTGACATAACTTTTTCAATTAATGTCTTAGCAAGATTTAGATCTGCTCCTACAAGGAGACATTGGAATGGAATCAAACACATATTGTGGTGTCTAAAAGGGACTACCGATATGGGCTTATTTTATGCTAATGATTGTAGTCCCGACCTTGTTGGTTATGCCGATACTGGGTATTTATCTTACCCATACAAGGCTCGATCTCAAATAGGCTATGTGTTTACATGTGGAGGCACTGATATATCTTGACGAACGACTAAGCAATCAATCGTGGCTACTTCATTTAATCATGCTGAGATAATTGCTATTCATGAAGCAAGTCGAGAATGTATATGGTTGAGGTCTATAATACATCTTATTCGAGACAAATGTGGTTTGAAGTATGACAAACTACCCACGATTTTGTATAAAGACAGTGCATCATGCATAGCCCAATTGAATGGAGGATTCATAAAAGGAGATAGGACAAAGCACATTTCACTAAAGTTATTTTTTATACATGATCTTCAAAAGAATAGTGATATCAATATGCAGCAGATTCGTTCAAGTGATAATATGACTGATTTGTTCACCAAATCTCTACCGACGTCAATCTTCAAGAAGCTAGCGTACAAGATTGGGATGCGAAGGCTCAAAGATGTGAATTGATGTTCTCATCAGGGGGAGTTAATACGCGTTGTACTCTTTTTCCCTTATAAGGTTTTGTCCCATTGGGTTTTCCTTGCAAGGATTTTAACGAGGCAACCAAAAAGTGTATTATTAAACATGTGTACTCTTTTTCCTTCACTAGAATTTTTTTTTACTAAGTTTTTTTCCTAGTAAGGTTTTAACGAGTTATATTATCTACTAATGGACATTCAAGGGAGAGTGTTATGAATAATATTAAGAGTGAATGTCCATGTATTATAAAATTACTTGGGAGCAAGTTAGTTAGTCATAAACTAGTCTAGTTACGTGGTCACTAAGATTAGTTACTTGCTCACCAAGATTTGTTACTTGGCCAGCAAGACTATTATTTGGTCACCATACAACTCTCTTATAAATAGGAGACTTCTCTACTCATTTAGAGAAAGCCATCAAAAAACTAGTATTATCTCTTTCTAAATTTCTCTTATGTTACTTTATTTCATATTATTCCATAACAGTAACTTATATGATAATTTGTTCTGTATAAAACTTCCAAATTTGAAGTCATAAATATACACGAACTATTATCAACACTTGGCATATGATATGTATTTCAGAATTTGCTCCTTTTTCAGATTTTAAAAATTCAAAGAAATAACTGAATGTCAACAAAATCACACTCTATGTTCCATACTTCTACAAGTTTTTGTTGGAGTTGACAAGAGAATTTGATCTCTGAATTGTAGTATAAAACACATTAATATTTTCACTTACGGTCAAGCAGAATTAATTTGACGTATGAGTCTTTTTTCCAAAAAAAAAAAAAAAAAAACTATTCAAAATGATTTGATATCGATCCCCAATATCGCAAAAAAATATGTTTTTAAGTGTACTCACTTATACTCTAATAGTGCAACGCACTTTTATACTATCAATGTACTTCAATACTGCTAGCAGGCAATATGCTTTATTTTTCAAATTACTAATTCATTTATTATGAACGATTAGATTATAATTAATTTTTAAGTGATATAATAATATAAAAATTCTTTTATAGTCTGCAATTTAGGGAAATTTAGGGCCCGTTTAGCTATAAAAAAAATTATGGTTTTCGGAAAAAAAAATTACTTTTTTTTTTAGAATCAGTATTTGGCCATGAAAATTTCAAATCCAACTTGAAGTTGTCAAAAAGCTCCAAAAAACTGTTTTCCACAATTTCACTCCAAATCAGTTACAAAAAAATTATAAGCAACTCCAATTTGTATTTATGTACAAATACAATTCCAATTTTCAAATACTATTTTCAATTTTAAAAAAAAGTTCCACTCTTTTCGGAATATCATAATTCTTATGTCCCAATTTATGATGCTTAGCTTTCTCCAAAGGTTTGCAACTTCACAAACCAACAAAACAATTTATGTAAAGTAGTTGAAAGTGAACTTGGATTATTTATCTACCAAATCAAAGACAATTGAAGCAAATCAATCTCCAAATTATATAACTAGACAAAAAAACAAGTAAAACTGTGAAGTGCACTTTTTTTCTTTAGAAGATTTCATCCAAAAAGTTTGGTAGCAGACTTGATTTGACTAATATTAGATCTGTTACTAATTTGCATGTGCACTTTTGGAAGCTGATTCATCTTTTTTTCAAGTTTCTTCCCCCAATTGCTGCTGTGTGAGAGAAATTTCTTCTAAGTTGTGTCAGCAAAAAGATAAAAGCAACTTTCTCTTTTTGACTTAGTACATGAATTTTCTTAAGTTTGGATATAAGAATTGTGAAGTTCCAAAAAAAGAAAAGTGAAAATGGTATTTGAAAATTAGTATTTGGGCATGAAGATAATTTAGAGTTGTTTTTTATTTTTTCTGAGTGATTAGCTCGTTTGGACATAAGAGATTTTTCACTTTTTTTTCGAAATCAGCGTTTGGTCATAAATTTTTCAATTTTCACTTGAAGATTCATTTTGAAAATTTTCGAAAATTTGAAGAACTCCAAAAAATTATTTTTCAAAATTTTCATTCAGATCACTCACAAAACTTCAAAAATAACCCAAAATTATATTCATGTCCAAACACAACTCTAATTTTCAAATACCATTTTCACTTTAAAAAAAATCACTTTTTTAAAAAAAATTTACAATTCTTATGTCCAAACGCCCTTAAAGTGAAAATTTTGAAAATAGCTTTTTGGAGTTTTTCAAATTCCAAAATTTAACTTCAAGTGAAATTCAAAATTTTCATGGCCAAACACCGATTCCAAAAAAAAAAGTAAAAAGTTTTTAGAAAATTAAAAAAAAATTATATATATATATATATATATATATATATATATCCGTTTGGCCATATCGACTTATTGATTTTATAAGGTGAAAGTAAACTTTCATTAAGCATAGTTAAGTAGTGACGGAGTTAAAGCTTTGGATGCGAGTTCAACTGAACCTATAATAGTATCTAATTTTCCAAACATTCCAAATGGTTATTAGTTTTGCCTCTTCGAGACTATGCATCATTATCTTAGCAATTTCATCATGGTTATTGTTCGGTGTTTAATAGCATGTTGTTAATACTATCTCCGTTTCATATTATCTATTAAAGTTTTTACACGCCCTTTAAAAAGGAAGTTTACTAGTCTTAATCATAAGAATATTTGCCTAAACTGCTCATCTCTCTTGAATGTCTCACTTAATTAACACAACACTAATTGGAGCAGTTAAATTTGAAGAGAAACATCCTCATGCACATTAACATTCCAATCTTTAGCATGCTGTCCTGTTTGTTACAATGAAGCAAACCATGTTTCTATACCAAGTACTGTTGGAAATTATGTCCCCCACCCCACCCCACCCCCAACCCCTCAACAACCAAGATCTCCAACTACTAAATCAACATTTACAAGACTTGAAAAACCAAGATTTCAACAACGCAGCAGCAACAACAACAACAACCTCAGTGTAATCTTACAAGTGAGGTCGGGGTACAAGTGAGGTCGGGGAGGATAATATGAACGCTGACCTTATCCCTACTTTGTGAAGATAAAGAGGTTGTTTCCGATAGACCCTCGGCCGAGGAAAAACGTAGTCACAGCATAATTGAAAAGAAACACAGCAAACAGCAGTATAATGGATATTGAATTTCATCTTGCTTCAGAACCAACAGTTGTATGAGAAGAAATAATACATGAAGCTACCGATAAATGAAGGCGATTTGCAGTGTAAAACTGCAATGTTAATACTTGCCAAGACTCAAATATATACAACAAAAAATTAGATAAATCTGACAGCTAAAGAATCTTAAGAACTTCATGCTGACTTTTCGGAAACAACAGTTCCTAACCCCGCGATTGATATACTGGAAAACAGGGAAGGAAAAGAATAAAATTTTAATCGATCAAAATTTTTAACTGAAATTAGGATCTTTATTTCCAGCAATAATAACTTTTCTATGACGCTTGGATTTCCTCTCTCTCCCACGCTTCGTGGGTATCTTTTTGAGAGGAGTAGTTATGACGGTTGATGTTGAAACTATAGGTGAGGTCTGTCGCGCTTCAAAAATTACAGGCGGTGGAGGATGAACAATTACACTCGCACGAGGTGGAGTTGGGCGCTCAAGAACGTCTCTATGGTACCCCTGCAGATAGCAACAAAACAAATCTATCAATTAACAAGATACAGCTATCAAACAGCCTCTCTGCCCTTCTAAGGGAAGGAGCAAGGCTGCGTACATCTTACCCTCCCTAGACCCCACTCGTGGGAAACTACTGGGTTTGTTGTTGTTGTTGTTGTTGTAAGATACACCTATCTAGCACACGGCAATTAAATCGGAAAAAGGTCATCTTGACAAGTAGCTAAAACTATTACTCCCTCCATTTCCTTCCAAGGGAATGGCAAGGCTGCGTACATCTTACCCTCCCTAGACCCCACTCGTGGGAAACTACTGGGTTTTTTGTTGTTGTTGTTGTTGTAAGATACAGCTATCTAGCACACGGCAATTAAATCGGAAAAAGGTCATCTTGACAAGTAGCTAAAACTATTACTCCCTCCATTTCCTTTTATATGGCGGTGTTTAACTGAGCGCTGAGTTTAACAAAAAAAGATTTGTGGCACATTCAAAAGTACCCCGAGAACTTGTGACATTAAACATACCATGACAGTTCAAAATGGCTATAAGAGTACGTCATATAGGACAAATTGGAAAGTTTAAAGTTGGGTTATCAAATAGAAACACGTCATTCTTTTTGGAACGATTAAGAAGAAAAGAGCATCAGATAATATAGAATTTGAGGAAATATCAATATGTGGACCAGCAATGGCAATTACAAAGTTGTGTCCGTTCACAATCCAGAAGGTAAAGAAATGAAGATTACCTGAATCACAAAGTTGCGCCGCTCACAATCTAAGAACATATTCACAGTCCAATTTGTCTTTGACATGATCTTATCTCTCACAATAGCAAAGCTAATTTGGTCTCTTGGAGTAAAACGGTCCACTTCATTAAACCAAAGGCAAGTAAAAAGATTGGAGATTGGATTGTGTTCCCTTATTATTACACATCCCTCAGGGACATCTGACATAAATAGCACGTTAGTATGATTATCAGACAGAAAACGGGCAGGAACTACGAGCAGAAGGTAAACAAAGATGAAAAAGAGGATCACACTCTTACCACTTGTAATAGGAAGTTTAGCCCTGGAATATGGAGTTAAACCTTCCTTTTTATAGAATTCAACCTGAAAGTCGATGGAAGCGTTGTCGAACTTTGCAGCTGCCTTATTAGCTTCTGCTTCTACAAATACATCGAAGCGCTTGTAGTGCCTTGATATTGCAAAACTGGCATTTTTTCTCCACAAGAACCTGACATTGAAATGAAAAAAACTTGAGAGCGAATCAACTTGTGAAGAACAATAAAAGCACATTTTTATGAACAAGTCAATTTTCAACAAACTTCTACAACCATTTACCAAAGGAATCCCCCTTAACATAGTTATCAGTGATAAATAGGTCCAACAATTCTGAGATGTGCCTGAATTTGAGGCCATAAAAACCATCTCCAATAAATGTATACTTTGCTGGCATACATATTTTTCATTTTTCTGTTGGCATGTCGCTTAAGCATGTGAAGGCTACTTTAATAAAATCATTTTTTTCTTATAGAGAAAGACATGTAAATACACCACTATGAAACAAAGGCGGACCCAGTGCCTCCATCAGACTTTCGATCTTAAAGGTTCCAAGCAAAATATATGACCGTTTTTCAACATATATATACTTATATATTCAGAATTTTTGCCGAAGTTAACAGGGTCCAGTGACCCCTCTTCTACAAGCATAGGTCCGCCTCTGCTATGAAAAGAACCACCTCAGCACAAGATGCTTATATTCCTCTTATAGTAAATTTTGGCTGGAGAAGTGTCGCAAACACATCTAAAAACAAACTTGCAGAAGCATTACTTACTTTTGCTTCTTTATCTTTCTTTACTTATACTTGTCCATATAGGTGGCTACTGCAAGTATCGCTAATCGCTAAAGTTTTAAAAGGAGAAATTCAACGTCTTTAGTCAAGAGACTAAAATCAACCCATAGAAGGGGAAGCCAATTATGATTTTTGCTTTCGCATATATGAGATGTGGATTGGGTCTTAAATATACCTTTCAAGTATTTGATATGGATCCACAACAAGCTCAAGTTTTCCATCAATCCACAGAGAATAACGAGCATTAGGGAAAAGCCTGTGGAGTAGAAGCTTTGGAACCTACAGTGTTAACAAATACATGTCACAAATTATTCAATCATTATATTGTCTATTTCTCCATAAGGTAACAAAAATTGGGAAGAAATTAGATCACTGTCCCCGTTTAAAATCAATGTTAAGTATCATATAGGCAAAGCCAAAAGCAAAAGATAAAATGCCTTCTGCAGCTAGAATATGTATAATATGGTTGTGCATCAAATAAAAAGGGCAGCCCAGTGCACAAGGCATCCTGCGTTCATGCAGGGTCCAGGGTAGGGCCGTACCCCAAGGGGTGTGATGTAGACAGCCTACTCTAATGCAATCATTAGTGGCTGCATCAAATAAGAATTTGACAAAACCATGAAAATAAATGCACTTTGTGCTTGCTCATTACAGTAGACAACGGAACTCTATCTATTTCCAGAAATAGACCTATTTAGAGTTCGATTCAAGAGCCTGTTCAAATTGTCGACTTCAAGATTTAGAACACAAAAGCTCCCATTTAGGCGGAAAGTTGGTTAAGGATCCAAACTTCAGATCTACGAAGGAAAAGATATCGGCAACGAATAATTACCTTTCCATTTCGCCGCGGATCGTTGTAAGGTAGGTTATGAACAACAACAATTCTCCATAAACCAATTCTCATGCTACTATTTAGCTCACTTGAATTTCTCAAAAATGCTTCTGTTTCTTCATCCACGAACATATAGAAGCAGGCATTTTTCTTTGCATATTCGCTGGTATTCTTTGGTTGCCGTATCAAATCAAAGGCCCCTTAACAAGAGTATATTTGTTAAAACTAAGGTCCATCAGATACAAGATGCAAATGTAACAAATGAATGATCAGTTGAAAGATCAATACCAAATATTGCCGATGCCACCACGACACCTTGACAAGATTCCATCTCAACAAGGTCAGAATCGTCAATGTCAAAACCTGTCCGATGTCCAGGCCTGGTTCCTCTGACAAAACTGTCAGTTGGACGTAAAATGAAAAAATCACAAAATACACTAAATCAGAGGATCTTGTGAAAAATGCGACGATCTTTGTTATAAAGTTTCCAAGTAGAGAAAATAGCATACCCACAATGCACACTCATTGTCTCTCTTATATCATACGAATCATTTCTCTGCATCAGTGAAGGATATCCGCCGAAATCTGAACCTCCAAACTCGGTTTTACTTGGATTTTCTTCATGGATGTATGTCAAATTGCTAACACCAGGAGAAAAGGACGGTGCATCCGGCATTAATGCAATAGCTTGTTCAACAGGAAGGTAGCACACAGGACATGCTGAAGAACATAAGGAATGGAAATATGAGGTTTAGGTTCAGCATTTAGAAGTTATATATTCTGACCTTCAATCCATTTTAAGGAGAAAATTTTCAGAATACGACAAGATTGTAAAACTTACGCCGTGGTCCAGTCCTCTTCTTATCTGCTGGCGGGGGTGGCAACGTGAAGCCTTCACATGGATTTCCAGGAGGAAGAGTATATCCTTTGAAATATACAGGAGGAGGAGGAGATTGGATAGTTGATGCACTTCGGCCAACATTAGTTCGTTTTATTGACTCAATATTCCTATAAATATAGTTATGTACAGTTTCTGGAGGAAACATCCTGTTACTTATGGAGGTGTTAAGTTCCACTGCATCTTCACCTATAAATGAGTCGAAAACTCGATCTTGTCAGAAGGCAGAAAAGAATTCTTAAGAGATGAAAATTTAAAATATGTACAAGCACCAACATATGGAACAGCCGGATAGAAAGTATTTCCTTAAAAACGAAAGTAGAAGATTGAACAACAGAGGTGGTCATTAAAAATCGTCAGCATAAACTAGACGAAATCAGGAACTCTCCTAATCAGGTAAAACCTTAAAAAGAAAGAGCATACAAGTGAAATGATGAACTTTGAGGCAGCCAATTAATATTTTACCAAGCAAACTATAACCACCCGATAACACCACATAAGAGCCTCCCAGAAGCTCCACAATACTTATGGCATTAACTCTATGAATTCACATAAATAAGATTTTCAGTTTTGTATTAGTGCTTAATAAACAAATTCTCCATCTTAATATTTCCAAGTACATGAACACCAAAGATTTGACATCTAACTATAATATATGACAAATCATACGTTTCAGAAAGAGGCAATGTGCTAGAGTTTAGAGACCAAACCTTTGCCAACATACAAGACCCACAGAAAAGCTGCGGCAGAAACGACACACAACAGCAGCATCCCCACATTCTTTCGAGGGGCGAATTTGCAGATCCGGAGAAACAATCCCTCTTTCTCCTTAAACAATTTAGGGGGCTTTCTTGATGGAATAGGAGGTGTTGTTTGGATTGGTGAGGAGCTGTTCTGAAATAGCTGTTGCTGCAAAGAGCCATAACTTCCTGAAGAACGAAGACCCAATGATCCTGTAGTCATTGTTGTCCCCTCAATCTTGCTACTTCACCTCTCATTTTCCCCCTCCACTCATCCACATCCAAAACTCTATCTTCCTACTAAAGTTTGAATCTTTGCACTAAAATTCACCGCCAAATTTAGAATACTTGAACAAAATCAGCTCAAAACGCCAGAAACTTCTCACCACACCAATTAGGCAATGCCCAATCTAATAAGAAATGCACCAAATTTACCAAGAAAAAATATACCCAAATAGCCAAATGATCTCTAGAGTTGGAATCATTCCTCTCTTGCTTCTTTATATTCCTAAAGTTTGAATCTTTGCACTAAATTCACCTCCAAATTTGGAATACTCGAACAAAATCAGCTCAGAGTGCCAAATCCAACTCTTATCTTCCTACTAAAGTTTGAATCTTTTGCACTAAAATTCACCTCCAAATTAAGTACACTTCAAGAAAATCAGCTCAACACGCCACAAACTTCTCGTCACTCGAATTTGGTAATGCCAATCTAGTACAAAAAAGGCACCAAATTCCCCAAGAAAAAGATACCCTATTGGCCAAATGATCTCTAGAGCTACAATCAATCCTTTCTTGATTCTTTATCTTCCTACTAAAGTTTGAATCTTTGCACAGTAATTCACCTCCAACTTTCCAACACTTCAAGAAAATCAGCTCAAAACTCCACAAAGCTTCTCACTGCACAAATTTAGCAATACCAATCTAATAAAAATGCACCAAATTCACCAATAAAACAAAGACCCAATAATACAAACAATCCTTTCTTGCTTCTTTATCTTCCTAAAGTTTGAATCTTTGCACTAAAATTCACCTCCAAATTAGGAAACTTCAACAGAATCAGCTCAAAACGCCAGAAATTACTCACTGTATAAATTTGGAAATGCCAATCTAATAAAGAAAATGGACCAAATTCACCAAGAAAACAGATACACAATTAGCCAAATGATCTCTAGATTTACAATCAATCCTCTATTGCTTCTTTATGGATCTAATAACAACAGCCCCACTTCACCAAAACTGCTAATACAGAGCCTTAAATAGTAAGAATGTAAAAAGAGTGTGGCATTTTAAAGCAAGTGAAGATGTAAAGTTTGCATCTTTATCTCAAATACAAACAACCCAAATCAAGAAATTGTATACATATATATAAAAGTTTTTATTAAAACATACAAAACGGTCACATTCAGAACCAACCAATCAAAACCCACTACTCAAATTCAATCCTACCAATCAAAATTGGAAGAAAAAAAATTGGTTCTTGAAATATAGAAAATTGCAGTGGCAATAAATTACAAATTATTGCCACTGAAATTGAGATGAGGTAGAAATGATTTATAGGGTTTAATGAAACCAATCAAATCTGAGATCACAGTTCACGAGTACTTATTAATTTTATTTTTCTGGAGTTTATTTTCCATTTTTATGGAGGATATTTCTGCAAATTTTATTGTCTTATTTATATTGTTCTATATATGTAGATCAATAACTGGAAATTTTAAAAAATAAAATAAAATATAATTGAGGCTAGCATGCGCCATGTGCGCGTGATAACTGGACTGTTGTCTGCACAAAAGGGCCAAATAAGTACACACGATTTTGACATTGCTGCTTAACATAATTAGTTGCTGTTGGATGACAGTTTTTAGCTTATTAATCACGTAATTAACGGTGACTTCTTAATTACACTAATGTAATTAACTCTCCTTTGCTTGTTGGAACATAATTGGAAGAATGTATACAATTTTATCCAAACACGTAATTGCTCGTTAGTAAAATTATTTTTGGGAGATTTGCTTAAATAGTAGTGTTACCGATTATATTTTTCATCCTGTCAAGATAAATTTTGGAAAAATAGTCTCGTTACCAGAATTTTGAAGGATACTACTAGAATTTTAAAGCATGTTGCCATATTTTAAAGTACACTATCATAACTTTAAAGCACGTTGCCAGACTTTTAAAGCATGTTGCCTGAATTCTAAAGCACGCTGCCATAACTGAAATATTTGATAGGCTACTTCAAAATTCTAACAGGAAACTTTAAAATTTTGATGCGGGGCTATTTTACTAAATCTTTCTTAACATGGTCAAAATATAATCGATGGTTCCAAAAAGGTCATTCAACGTGTGTATATATATATATATATATATATATATATATATATATATAATCAAACCGATATTGTGATTTGATCTAAAATCTCCTCTAACTATGGTATTATCCTCCTGGAAAATTTACTATCTTCTCTTGTTCTCCATTTTGTTCACTTACCATATTTATCATCCTCATAACTTTGATTGATGAGAGTATGCCTTCAATATGTTTGCAAATGTGACCATAAATTACCAAGGTCCTAAATTGGAAAGGTGACCAAATCTTTCTAACTTGTTTGCCATGTGACCACACAAATTGATGAAAATTTCCATTATTAATCAATAGAAAAGGAAAGAAGGCAGTAAAGAGACCAATAATTATTAAACATAAAAGGTAAGTAAATAAATATGAAGAGAAGGTTTCCCCGTTAGGGTCGTAGAGGTTTTTTATTTTAGCTAGGTTTGTTGTTCTGCACTGGTCCGACTAATTCAATTCGCATCATATAAGCCCATTAAAGAGGAAACAATTCCCTATAAAGATTTCTTATTAATGGTGAATATATTCAAGAGAAATGATACTGTATAGCATCTTTTAAAATAATAGTCGAAAAATATATTGTTTTGTATATAAATACATTTTGATATGTTATATATATAAAATATATAAATTTTATATACCTTTAGGTTATCAAATATAAATAATTTCTGCCGCGGGCAAAAAGTGATATTTGCCCTATAATTTATTTATCTCGCCACGGTGCGTAAAGGTCCAATATGTACAATTACTACAAAAGAATTTTTAATTTTCTTTTCTTTTTTCCAAAATAAAATTTTGATGGCTAAAATAGAAACATGAAGTCGTTAAATTGCCCAAATGACTTTTGTCACTCTATTGGGGCATCTTCCCATTTCTTTGAAAGTATTATTGATAAGTCAATAAAGTGCAATAAAATCACGATCTCGAGTAAACATTTTTCAAAGAAAGCGGCACTGTTTAACAGCTTTAAATACAGCTGTAAATCATAGTACATGTTTTTATTTAGTTCTCACTTAAGTTATTTTAAAATATGAAATTTTGCAATTTTAATCAATAAAATTTATTGAATCAAGTATCAAGATTGATTAGGATGTCACTTGCTTGATTTAATACAAAGTAAGCATTTGAACAATATTTGGTTAAATTTGAAATAAAAAGTATTTCGAAAATTAACTTCCAAAAAGAGTATTTAGTGGTTGAATTTTTTCCTTGGACATAACTTTCAATTAGAAAAACAATTTGAAGATTTGTAGAATCATATCACTTGAAATACTTTTGAAACAAAATTTTTAATATTTCAACACCATATAAAATACTGAAATATTATTTATGGTTAAAGGGGCACGTCAAAGCGACCTATAGAGTGGACATTAGTATAAACTATTTTTCTTTTTGCGAAAATAGCCAAATTGGTTTAGTTGTTAGCCGGTTTCAAGTTTTAAGTTTATTTTTACCTCTTGAAATATATAAATAGGAAGTCATTATTCTAATTACTAGTGTTTGGACAGATGTCTATTTTGGCACTATTATTTATCATTACTTTTTATATTGTTTCAAACATTATTCTTCCAATTTCAATTTAGTCATTATGTCATATATTTAAAAATTATGATTGATGTATATATTTTAACAAAGCAATAATGCAAAGTATTAATTCTTTTTACCCAAAACTTAGAAGAATTCATTTCTTTCTCTTTGTACTATCCTTCTTTTATTTTTTATATATCATTGTTTGTTAAAATTTATTTGCTCCAATATTTGCAGCAAATGAATTGATGCAACACAACACAAATATTTTGTTTATAATTTTCACTCTTACTCTAATTTGTGATTTTTGAGGTTAAATTATTTGAATTATTACAAGCAGTGAGTGCAAGTGGGTATTTTTCATATAAGACATTCCAACTTAATAAATAAATTGACTTCCTCATTTTGTGATATTATTTGATTTTGAAAAGATCTCTTTTTTAAATATGATGCATGTATCTGCATTTTCTTTATTACAAGGGGTAGGGGGACAGGGTAGAGCGAATATTGCGTAACGGGATTCGAATTAAAAGCGATTTCGTATTTTTTAACTGCATGCGATTTATAAGTCGCAATTACCAAATGCGATTTATTAGTCACAATTTCTCTACCTACTCCTCTGGACAGTAACAAAGGATTCATTGAGATCGATTCAAATTGGACATAGAGATTTTGTGCGTTCAAAATCCATTTATATATCGTAATTGCGATATATATCGCGATAAGCGGCAACTGTCAAATGTGTTATAACTCGCAATTGTCAAATGCAATTTATTAGTCGCAGTCGAGCGACCTAGAGAGTAGACATTAGTATAAAATATTTTTATTTTTGCCAGCACAAAGAATTGGAAAATAGCCAAATGGGTTTAGTGGGATAGCCGGTTTCAAGGTTTAAGTTTACTTTGACCTCTTGAAATATATAAATAGGAAGTCATTATTCTAATTAATACTAGTGTCGGGACATATGTCTATTTTGGCACTATTATTTATCATTATTCTTTATATTGTTTCAAACATTATTCTTCCAGTTTCAATTTAGACATTAAAAAATATGATTGATTCTTTTTTTGTCAAAACTTAGAAGAATTCATTTCTTTCTCTTTGTACTTCACTCATTTTTGATATATAATTGTTTGTTAAAGTAAGCATACAGCCAATAAGCTAAGATATATATTAGTTGAGTTCATTGCATTGGATCAAAATCTTTCTGTTTACTTTTTGTTGCTTAGATTTGTTTACCTCTAATAGTTTAATGAAAGTCTTTAATGTTATTAAAAGTTTACTTGCTCTTGATATTTGCATCAAATGAAATGCAACACAAATATCATGTATATAATTTTCATTGCTTAATCACTTAACTATGATTAAGTTAATTATAATTAAGTGGTATATACTCTAACTCTTTATAATTTTTAAGGCTAAATTATTCAATGTATTACAAAGAACGAGTGCAAGTGAATATTTTTCATATAAGACATTCAAAAAGGGCAAAAGACAGTCTCGCAGTCTCGTTTATAAAGTATTCCACATTCATGCAGGGTCGGTAAGGATCGTACCTCAAGGGGCGTGATATAGACGGTCTACCCTAAAGCAAGCATTAGTGAATACTTTTACTGCTCGAACTCGTAACTTGTACGTCACACGAAGATAATTTTACCGTTACTTCAAGGGGTGTGGTGTAGACAGTCTACCTAATACACGCATTATTGATTACTCTTACGGCTCGAACCCGTGACATGCATGTAGGTCACACGGAGACAACTTTATCATTGCTTCAAGGAGTGTGGTGTAGACGATCTACCTTAATGCAAGTATTAACGACTGCTTTCACGACTCGAATCCGTGACCTATATGTCATACTGAAATAACTTTATTGTTGATTCAAGCCCCTTGCATTCCAACTTAATTAATAAATTGACTTCCTTGTTTTTAAGTTATTCTATGGGTTCCTGATTTCCTATGAGCCACCAACTTTTGCAAGTTGGAGCTGACTGTATGCCTAAGCAAGAATGTTTTTTCGTTGATGACATTATTATTGTGTTTTAAAAGCTTCGGGGGCCCCCCCCCCCCCCCCCCCCTTTTTTTATTTTGTGGCAAAAGCCTTTGATATAACTATTTTTCTTTGGCACTTTAATTCACCTAGCTAGTACCCTAGCTTTGCTCTCTCTTTTGAGTAGTACTTAATATGAGTAATTACCACATTAAAATTAAAAAAAATATATCTAAATTTGGTATTTACATCAACCAAGTAAGATAATCTATTAAGAGTTGTAAATAAAAGTGATAATATATTTCATTTAATTATGATTAAGCAATATTAATTAATGATGGTGTAAATACAGAGTGGATTAGTGTGTATCTGTTCAGGAGGAGGTGGACAATGAAAGACATAAATGAGCTAGTGATGCCAACCAACTCGACAAAGACATTCAAATACAGAAAAGATAAGAAAGACATATTGAACTTGTGTTTTCCTAAGCCGACTTGCACACGACCGTCTTTTTTTTTTCAATTGAAGAGTCCGAATCTTAAGTTTTTTCCCGCTAAAACAGTGGCTTCATAGTAATTGGACTATTATAATCAAATAGTACATTTTCATCTGTCAAATAATTCGAGAATATCACATCTTTCTTTTTATTTTTAAGCACAATCAATTCCGAATGCTTCACCATTTTTAACTTTTTGTTCTTTTTCAAAATAGAGCAATTTAAGTTGCTTAGATTTATGTTGGTGATAACTTTGGAGATATATATATATATATATATATATATATATATATATATATATATATATATATATACCTAAAATAAAACGTCTTGATTTTTATTAGGACCCAAGGAAGGAGGGGGGGAAAGGTAATAAGCGAAAAGAAGAAAAAAGAATGGTAAAGGGGTAACAATAATAAAGACTTTAAAAAGAAAAAAATAATTCTTCTCATTTTCTAATATTCTCCATTAGTTAAAATCTGTCCCCTCTAAAATTAGAGTAATTAACCTAGCTAGGTAAAGATATACTCCGTTTCTTGTGCACTCCCCTTAAATATCGACTGCATAGAGTACTTTAAATCTTTTATAAATTTTGGTATTTGGAAAATATAGAAAGTTTTTATTTTTTGGGTAAACATTTTTCCATTCTTCCAAGTTATTTTTGGATTGGACGTTCAGATTCTTTCACATGGTATTAGAGATAACTTCGGTTTCATTTTTATTTTTTCTCTACATATTTTATTGACCTGAATTTTTCTATCTCAATTGTGCAATTCTAAAAGACCCTGAACAAGAAGAGTGAAAAAGGTCAAATTTGAAGGGAAAATGACATTGTATAGTCGCTCTTAAAATAATAGCCGAAAATATATATTCCGTCCGTTCACTTTTACTTGTCCACAATGGACTTGACACGCCCCTTAATAAATGATAAATGAAGTATGTATTTTACCCTAACACCCATAAAAATAATAGTATTTTAAGAAGTCATGAGAAATGATTTGAGGAATGAGTAATTAATAATAAGGATAAAATAGAAAAAAAATTGATTTTTTTTATTTGTTAAAATTGACAAGTAAAAGTAAAAATATAATTTTTAGTATAGTGAACGGAAGGAGTATATTTTTGTATATATACACATTTCTGTATGTTATTTATAAAACATATAAAAGCTTTATATAATTTTGCGTCTACTAAATATAAATAGTTTCGTCCTCCAACTAAAAGTGATCTTTGCCCTAATTTGAACGATACTGCTGAATCGGAAGAGAACAAAGCCTGAGCCACTTTGCCCCACCCATTGATATACTTGTTCCTCTTAGAATATTCATTTTCTTGTGTTTACTTTTTATATAGGCAAAATACCTTAAACCCCCTAAACTTGGCACGCATTATTGGTTACATCCTTGAACTATCTATGGTCTTAATTACCCCCCCCCCCCCCCCGATACTTGGTTATTCGATAGTTGTTACCCCCTTGGACGATTTCATCCCAGGAAAGTAGCATGCAGTCGCCTGCCACGTGGATTTTTCCTGTCTATGTGGCATTTTTTTGAAAATTAAAATATATTTTTACCTTTTTAAGTATGTTACTTTTTTAGATAATTTTTTTCGAATAAAATTTATAATAAAACTTGAATAGAACTACATTATTTAAGCTAAATCTTTTTATTTGGCTAAAAATAATAAAGTTTTAGTTATTCTTTTTTTGAATTTGACATGAAAATAAAGATTTATACAATTGAAATAAATAGTCAAGGCATCTAAAAAGTTATAAAAAATACGTAGTTTGAAATCAATTATTTTGGCTATAAATTTTTATATAGCTCTAAATTATGGTGCTCTAAAAATAGTTTTTTTTTTTACAGATTTTACCTGAAAAAGTAAAAATACATAGTTGAAATAAACAGTCATTGCATCAAAAGAAGAAATAAAAAGAGTGTACAATTGCAAGTTCATTATTTTGGTTATACTTTTTTTATTTGGTAAAAAATAATGGAGATATGGCCAATTTTGTTTATTGGTTTGACTCGAAAATAAAAATACACAATTAAAATAAATAGACATTGTATATAAAGAAAAAAGCAGGAAATATACATAATTTGTACTCCATTATGTCCATTATGTTTGCTAAAAGTTTTTTATTTGGCTAAAATGATGGAGTTCTACCAAAACTTTTATAAATTCGGCCAAAAACAAAAAAAGAAATATGCAGTTAGAACAAATAGACATTATATCTTAGAAGAAATTAAAAATAATAAAAGTTAGATTAAAGTTCACATTGTATGTTAAGATGAATCAAGAAAGAAATACATAGTTGTAACAAATAAATCATTATATATGACTATATGACAATTAAAAGTCAAAAAAAAATCTATTTGGAAGCTGATTTTTCAATTTTTCTTCACTCCCATGCGCTTAAAAGAGAGTGCACCCACATTCTTTGCCACATCAGCGTCTAGGGGGGTAATGGCTCTCAAAAGGCCAAGTTGAGAGGGGTAATTAAGACCACGAATAGTTTAGGACTGTAACTGTCACGACCCAACTCCATGTCAGGCCGTGACGGAGTCCAGCACCGTTGCTGGACAAGCCAACAGTGAACAACTTAGTGATTTTCCATTTTTGTTTATTAAGCAATTCCAACATTTAGCTTTACTTACATTTAAAACATTTGATAAATAAAGGATTTTTAAGGCAAACAAACGGAAACATCTAAAAGCAGTTATAACTATTGAATTACAACCCAAAAATCAAAGTCTACTCATACGTGCCAAGATCTGATGTCACAAGTATGTGGGCAACTAGTAGAATATACAAAAGATGACTATCCTACTGTCTGAAGTAGAATAGACAGATAAAAATAAAAGAGAAACTCCGGCATGCTGTTGAACGGCTCAGAAGGGGCAGCTCACCTTGAAGTCTCGGTCCAAGATCAGGTATGCGCGCCGGGCGGGTAACTAGATGCACCAGCCCTCAGATCCTGTACAATTAAGTACATAAGCGTAGTATGAGTACATAAACAATATGTACCCAGTAAGTATCTTGCCTAACCTCGAATAAGTAGTGACGAGGGGTCGACTTGACACTTACTAGGCCAATAATAATGTAATAAAAGTATTATGCTAAGCATGGATATCATGAATGATACTGTCAATTCAACAATAGGAAGAGATAAGTCCATCTTTCATAATTATAACTTAATTTTTAGTAATACTGTTTACCCTAAAATTCGAGTAACAATTAAACATATTTAGTGGTTTTAAGGATACATGATTTAATCCAATATTAATTGACAAACAAGGAATTGAATAGATAATCTGAATAGTAAAATAAATCAAACCAGTGTTCTAGCAGCACTTTCGACCTCGATTCGAGATGGTCTCGAGGTTGAGTAAGAAAAATAGTAAAGAACAGAGGATAAACAATGAGGAACAGTAATGAATAGTAAGTAAAATAAAAAACGGCATTTTTATATATCTTTATCAGTTAATCAATGCCTTACAAATGAATGGGGTCCCTCTTTATAAAGTAGAGGAATCCTAAATAAGGTACAACTCTAATAACGGAAACAAATCTCATGATTGGCGTCAATAACCGCTTGATTCGATCTGTTCTTGGATTTTCGCTGAGATCTCCGGTTGGTTGCTAATATCTCGACATTCCGCTATTATGCCCTACTCAAAGTCGGTCATGCTCGGTTTCGAGGCAGCTCCTAGTACCTACGAAATCTAACATACCCGATTTCCACCGTATACAGATAGTCCCCGCCTTTCTTGGAATAAAATGATAAGAAACGTTTTGAGCCTTGATTTTTCGAAACCTCTATCATAACGTCGTCCTCATGACGTAAGTGACGGATGTGATAGAAATGTCCCGTCGGTTCAGCTCCCCAAATCATTAATGCATGTCAGTTAGTGGTCGGCCACTAGCGCCATCGAACCGTCGTCGTGAGCCTATAAATACCTGCTCATTCATTGAATGAAACTTTACTTTTGCTCTACTCAAACCTCTAAGTCTTCTCACTCTTTTCGTCTCCCCCTTTTCGCCGCCTGTAGAGCCATATTTGTTAGCACTGAAACCACCAGTTTTTCATCTTCATTCGCTCTTCTTTACTTATACAAATGGCGAAAACCTCAAAAATCGTACCGCAGAAGGAGAAAGCTTCTTGCTCCTCTTCCCGGCCGTCCGGCGGCAAGGCGCCGATAGAGCCGCTCCCCCACGAGTATGTTCCCGTCCCATGTACTCTAAAATCCGACTTCAAGGTAGAAAATCCTTCATCGATCCCGAGCCGATGTGAGCATGTGTCGATGTACATATGCTCGATAACAAAGAGCCACCTCGAGGCCATGAAGAGGGATTGCAACTGGGGTCCCGAGGTCGTGGTGCAAATTCCTGCTCCCGAAGAGAGCATCACCGCTTATGTGGAGGGGTTCCTAAGTGTTTACACTTATCCCTTCACATTGGGTCCCCTCGACCCAGTGATTATTGATCTCTGCAAAAGATATCAGGTCATCCTTCGGCCAAATCCACCCATCTCTATGGCGCATAGTAATCATGTTGCGCTTCTTCTCTAGCAAGGTCGAGGGGCTAGAGTTTACTCTAAATCACCTCATGCGGTTGTACCGGCCTCGAATCTATTGAGGACTAATTAGGGTCCA
Source organism: Nicotiana tabacum (assembly GCF_000715075.1). Classification (NCBI taxonomy): domain Eukaryota; kingdom Viridiplantae; phylum Streptophyta; class Magnoliopsida; order Solanales; family Solanaceae; genus Nicotiana; species Nicotiana tabacum. Next base: position 108,357,093 of record NC_134093.1, read on the forward strand.
ATGCCGGGAAATGAAGTCCTTGATCTTGAGCATCGACGAGGACAAGGATCGGGGTTGGATGAGCCGTTTCGTATGGGTGAGGACCCATGACATTATCCCGGAAGGGAAGATGTCGTTCCCTGAGGAGTGGAACTTTAATCATAAGTGATCTTTTAAACTTTGTTCTTCGTACCTTCTTCGACTTCGCCTGATATCCCCTTTCGATATGCAGTTGTTCCTTGGATGCCTCAAGCGGTACCTGACCTTGAAGATTGGGTTCGGAAGTTAGCCTCGACTTCCACTTATGCCGAATGCGCATGGCGTAATTTGGCAAAGGGCAGATGGGAGGCCAAGAATCACTGTAAGGATCTCCCTTTTCATGTTTTGAAACACTTTTTATACTTCATTCGTCACTAATTTTCTTTTATGCTGGCCTGACCAAGGATGCCATTTTGAGGCCTTCAAGTGGCGAGGAAGAAACCAAGTCCCCGGTTCCGAAGCCAGGGGAAGATAAGAAGAGGAAAATTGCCTCGCAGTCCGAGGACCCCAAGCCCAAACCTTGAAGGGTGAGGAGAAAAGTAATCGCTCTCACTATGGCCTTGGTCCAAAAACTGAGAGATGAAGAAGAGGAAAATGCCTCGGCACTGACGGTCCGACCTAGGAATGCCGTCGAAGTCTCCAAACCTTTTGAGCCGACGGCGGCTGTTAAAATCAAGCCTCGTGTCGAGGAGGCTTCCGAAATGAAATCGGGTGGGGATCCCGAATTACCAGAGTTCGAGATCATTTCTCGTCCATCCACAGCTACACCGACGGGGCCGGTTTTGAGACCCCGAAGACCGATCAGAGCGTCACGAGCGACTTGCTCGGGACTATGACAGCAGGTCACTTCCCTTCCCTTCCGACTTTTTCTAAGGAGGCGCTAAGGGAAGCTCGAGAGTTGAAGACCCCTAATATAGGCGGAGGCTCTAGTGTAGGGGATCCCTTTCGGGATTGCTTTACTGGAGTCGATGATGCCTCTGATATCAGTGACGCTTCTATTCTTTTAGAAGAAGCCCAACGTCTCTTATCTCGGGTAAGAATCTATTTGCTGCACTTCTTTTCTTTACTCTTTTTTTTTTCTAAATCTAACTTGTGCTTTCCCTTTTTGTGTAGGCCTTCGCCAAGCTTCGAGCTGACCTAAGCCAGTGTGGAACCGAGCTCCAAAAGGTCTCGGAGGATAGGAACGCTCTGAAGCTTCTTTGCGGCCAAAGAGACGAGACTATAAAGGACCTTCAAGCGGATTTGGCCAAGGCTCATGAGGAAGAGGCCGAGCTAGATAAGCAGGTGAGCATCCTTTTGATAGAGTATGGACTCGATCCAACTGTGGAAGCTAATACTTTATTATCTCAGCTGCAGCAAAAGGTTGAAAGGGTCGAGTTTCTTCGGGGTGAAGTCGATCAGGTCAAGGCCGATTGTGATCGGTGGAAGGAAAATATGGACCGCCTGGCTGTAGAAAAAGAAACTACCTTAGCCAAACTGTCATCGGCCAAGGTTCAACTTCGGGGCGTCAAAGAGAAAAGTTCGGCCCAATCCAAGAGGATCGAGGAGCTCGAAATCGGGCTCCCTAAGGCCAAGGCCGAGGTCGAGAAAACAAAAGTCATGGCGGATAAGTCCATTGCCATGTACCGAACCGATGCTGAGGCTGCTCAAATGCAGCTAAGGAAGGCCTCTGACCGAGAGCAATGGATCATTGACTCGGCAAAGTGTCAATTCCGAAGGGAAACCCTCGAGGAAATCCATACTCGAGGTTTTAACCTCTCCGAGGAGATAGCCCGAGCCAAGGTGCTTGAGGCTGACGCCAGGCAGCTTGCCTCCTTCGATGACGAAGACGATGATGAAGAAGGCAGTCGAGGCGGATCTGATGAGGGGCCTAAAGGAGAAGTTGCTCCCGAAGAAGAGGTCGAAACCGACCGTAGTTAGGACTTAGTTTTCCTTTTTGTAAGACCTTGATTAGTCTCTTGCACATAACCTTTTCTGTCAATATATAATAGAAAAACTTCTTTTGAATGTCTTTTCAATTTTATTTTCAAACGTGTTTTGTGCTTTTGCCCTAAGAAAATTCTGTTGTTGCAGCCTCTGTAATCGAGTGAACACTAGTTCGGACTTAGAACAAAACCCTTTGGTTTTTTAGACACGCAAGGGCGAGTCCCCGAGTTTAATAATATATTCGAGATTTAAGATGGCTTGATCGATGCCATGACTGCACTGTTTTTATAACTAAGTTCGAGTATGTTTCGAACTTAGAATAGAATAAACCTTAGGTTTTTTATCAAATAATGGGTAATTGTCGAGCTTGCAGTAACATAGCGCTTAAGGTTTTATGGCGGATCCTTGAGCTAAGTTCAAGTCAACTTTATTTGAACTTGGAATAGTGGAACCCTTAGGTCCGAGTTGAGTGAGAACAAAGTCTCGAACTCTAAATATATTGGCCCTTAGGCTCTTTTAGGTTGGGGCCATATGGCATCTAAAAGACGACTATTATTTCCCCCTTTCGACTTAAAATACAAAGTCCGATGTTGGTTAAAACCCTTTTGCTTTTTTTGCCTTAGCACGTTTGTGTTAAAGATAGTTTAATACCTCTTAAGGTTTTTAGAGGGCTGATTTTATCAAAGACCTTTTGATTGTTTGCCGAAGGTATGCTTTTTAACTGTTTTTTCAGAGAATTTGAAGGCCTATCATTATTGGGGAATTCGGACGTCTCTGAGCCGCGTAATTTAGGCCGTAGCCTTTAGTTTGGCCGTAGCCTTGGGCTTATTTTCCAATAACATTTCGAACTTATTTGAAATGTTAGTCCCCGAGAATAGTGGCCTTGGCTTATAGATCGAGGGGTGCCTCTTTGAGGTCTTATGAATTTGTGAATATACACTCGAATACGCCTATCATCAATGGTAGTCCCCGAGTGTATAGTCGCACTTTGGCTCTTGAGCCATTTCTCGCAATATCATAAGCATGAAGTTTGTAAAGTAGATAATTTTCTTCGAGACACAAAATGTTTAAATGAAGAGAGAATGCTTCTTTGAATAGTTTATACATGTGTACATATTTTTCCATCGGGGCTCGACTAGTTTATATGGACACGGTTCACTTGACCGTTTGGTCCATTACAAAGCTTCCCTATCGAGGCCCTTTGACATGAAGTACTATTCTTGAGAATACATCATCCGAGGGTGATGCCCTCAATTATTCGAGGTTGATTGCAAATAAGCCTTGGATACTATTGAATTGTCCTCAGGTAGCACATAATTGTTGCCTCGTTAAAAACCTCACCGGAAAAACCCAGTTGGGATAAAAAATGATCTAAGGGAAAAAGAGTGCAACGCGTACTTTAAAACTTGAGGTCTCGATATCTTTGGTCGAACTCCTGCAATGAGTTAGCGTCGAATATATATAGATGAAAGAAGGGAGAAAGTCATACCTTAACAATAATATCGTTTGAGAAGTAATATGTTCTAGTTTTTTGGCAATGGTTCGCCGTCCATCGTTCCGCATTTATAAGACCCTTTTTCCGACTATATCGAGGACTTGATGTGGTCCTTTCCAATTCGGGCCGAGCTTCCCTTCATTAGGATCTCGAGTGTTGATGGTGACCTTCCTTAGGTCTAAGTTCCCGACCCTGAAGTGGTGAAGGTTGGTTCTTCTATTGTAGTACCTTTCGATTCGTTGCTTTTGTGCAGCCATTCGAACAAGTGCCGCTTCTTATTTTTCATCTAATAGTTTGAGGCTAGTATTCATAGCCTCGTGGTTCGATTCCTCCGATGCATATCGAAACCTTATGCTGGGTTCTCCGACTTCGACTGGAATTAAGGCTTCGGAGCCATACACTAAGAAAAATGGATTTTCCCCTGTACTGGACTTCGATATTATTCAATACGCCCAAAGGACTTCGGGCAGAATTTGTCTCCATTTCCCTTTAGCTTCGTTTAACCTTTTCTTCAGGTTTTGGATGATAGTCTTGTTCGTCGATTCGGCTTGTCCGTTCCCACTAGGGTGATACGATGTTGACAATATCCTTTTTATTTTATGGTCTTTGAGAAATTTTGTCACTTTACTGCCAATAAATTGCTTACAGTTGTCGCATACTATTTTTGCGGGTATCCCAAATCGACACACGATGTAATCCCAGATGAAGTCTATAACCTTTTTTTTCTCTCACTTTCTCGAACGCTTGTGCTTCAACCCATTTAGAGAAATAGTCAGTCATAAATAAAATGAACTTAGCTTTACTTGGGGCCGATGGAAGGGGGCCGATGATATCTATCCCTCATTTCATGAATGGATATGAGGATAGGACTGAATGAAGTAGTTCTCCAGAATGATGGATCATCGGTGCAAACCTTTGACATTTATCACATTTTCGAACAAACTCCTTAGTATCTTTTTCCATGTTATCCCAGTAGTATCCTGCTCTAAAGATTTTGTGAATCAGTGATTCGGCGCCGGAGTGGTTCCCACAAGTGCCTTCATGGACCTCTCGTAAAATATAATCGGTGCCTCCTGGTCCTAAGCACACTGCCAACGGTCCATCAAATGTTCTTCTGTATAATGTTCCATCTTCAGCCAATGTGAATCGAGCAGCTTTGGTTCGTAAGGTCCTCGACTCTTAAGGGTCCGATGGGAGCTTTCCATTATTCAAGTATTCAATATATTTATTCCTCTAATCCCAAGTTAAGCTTGTAGAGTTTACCTCAGCATGCCCTTCCTCGATTACGGATCTCGAGAGTTGAACGACAGTCCCCGAGTTGATCTAACCTTCCTCGACCGACGACCCCAAGTTTGCTAGCGCATCGGCCTCACTATTTTGTTCTCGAGGTATATGCTGTAAAGTCCATTCCTTGAAACGGTGCAAAGTTACCTGCAACTTGTCCAAATACCTTTGCATTCTGTCCTCTCGAACTTCGAAGGTTTTGTTTACTTGGTTCACCACCAGTAAAGAGTCACACTTGGCTTCAATGACTTCTGTCCCCCAGGCTTTTAGCTAGATCGAGACCTGCAATCATGGATTTGTACTCGGCCTCATTGTTAGTCAATCTAGAAGTTTTGATAGATTGCCTAATAGTTCTACCCGTCGGCGGCTTCAATACGATGCCTAGCCTGGACCCCTTCACATTTGAAGCACCATCTGTGAAAAGGGTCCATACCTCTGATGATGTACCCGATTTCAACAAGAGTTCCTTTTCAACTTCGGGTACGAGGGTTGGTGTGAAATCGGCCACGAAGTCCGCTAAAATTTGAGACTTGATGGCCGTCCGGGGTTGATATTCGATATCGTACCCACTGAGTTCGACGGCCCATTTGGCCAATCGGCCCGACAGTTCGGGTTTGTGCAAAATATTACGAAGTGGGTAAGTGGTTAATACGCATACAGGGTGACATTGAAAGTATGGTCTTAACTTTCTAGAGGCGCTTATCAGTGCAAGTGCCAATTTTTCTAAGTGTGGATATCTAGTTTCTGCTTCTCCTAAGGTTCGACTTACATATTAAATGGGAAATTGCATACCTTGCTCTTCCCAAACTAGGACACCACTTACCGTGATTTCTGATACTACCAAGTACAAGTAAAGTTTCTCATCTGACTTTGGAGTATGAAGCAGTGGTGGGCTCGATAGGTATCGCTTCAACTCTTCCAATGCCTGTTGGCATTCCGGGGTCCATGCGAAATCGCTCTTCTTTTTTAGTAAAGAGAAAAATCTGTGGCTTCGATCGGATGACCTCGAAAAATCAGCCTAAGGCAGATATCCGTCCAGTTAGCCTCTATACGACTTTTACACTATCCACGACGGCAATGTCTTCGATGACCTTGATTTTATCGGGGTTGATCTCGATCCCCCGATTTGATACCATGAAGCCGAGGAACTTGCCCGAACCAACCCCAAAAGCATATTTCTCGGGGTTGAGCTTCATGTTGTATTTCCTTAAAATCTCGAACGTTTCCTGCAAATGAGCCAAATGGTCCTCTGCGCGCAGGGACTTTACTAGCATGTCATCAATATAAACTGTGATGACAAAATGTCATCTTTAAATTTAATAATTAATTATGTGTTCTAAAACCTCGAAAAGCACTATTTATCATTCATCGACTTGCGTGCGCAGTCCGTAAAATTTTTTAAAAAGTTTTTAGGTGAAAATGGATTAAAATGTGAATTAGAGCTTTAAAACTCAACTGAGTTGACTTTGGTCAACATTTTGAGAAAACGGACTCGAATCATTATTTTGACAATTTCGGTAGGTCCGTATCGTGATTTGGGATTTGGGTGTATGCCTGGAATCAAATTCCGAGATCCCTAGCCTCAGATATGGAATTTTGATGAAAATTTAAAAGTTTAAGTTCAAATAGTGACCGGATGTCGAATTATGTGCAAACGACCCCAGAATAGAAGTTTTATGATTCCAACAGTTCTGTATGGTGATGTTGGACTTAGGAGCATGATCGAAATTTTATTTGGAAGTTCGTAGTGAAATTAGGCTTGAAATAGCTAAAATAGGAATTTAAGTTTGGAAGTTTGACCGGGGAGTTGACTTTTTGATATCAGGGTCGGAATCTAGTTCTGAAAATTTTCACAGCTCCGTTATGTCATTATTGACTTGTGTGCAAAATTTGAGGTCAATCAGACTTGATTTGATAGGTTTTGACATCGAATGTAGAAGTTGGAAATTCTTGAGTTTCATTAAGCTTGAATTGGGGTGTGATTTGTGATTTTACGCTGTTTGATTTGATTTGAGGTTTCAAATAAGTTCGTATGATGCTTTAGAACTTGTTGGTGTATTGGGTTGAGGTCCCGAGGGCCTCGGGTGAGTTTCGGATGGTTAACGTATCAAAAGTGAGACTTAGCTAATGCAAAAGCTGCTGCAATTTTTCTGCTAGAAATGCTGTCAAAATCGGGTTGCCTGTCAAAATCGGGCTGCCTATCAAAATCGGGCTGCCTGTCAAAATCGGACTCCCTGACAAAATCGGACTCCCTGTCAAAATCGGACTCCCTGTCAAAATCGGGCTCCATGACAAATCGGGCTCCCTAACAAATCGAGCTCCCTGACAAATCGGGCTCCCTGACAAATCGGGCTTTCTGACAGATGTGTAAGTTATTAAAACAGGGGACTTCGTCCCATTTGCCATTTTTGACGAATTAGAGCTTGAGAAGAGGCAATTTTGATATATTTTAAAGGAAAAATATTAGGGTAAGTGATTCTAACTCGGATTTGGTCAATATACACGAATATATCATTGTTTTCACCATTTAATAGTGTATTGAGATAGAAATTTGGGAAACTTTTAGAAATCTCATTGAAACGAATTTTTGAGATTTCGGTATCGATCCGGAGTCGGATTTGAGTGAAACCGGTATGGTTGGACTCGTAATTGAATGGGTTATCGAATTTTGTAAGTTTCATCGGATTCCGAAACGTGGGTCCCACGGACAAATTTTTGAGCTAATTTCGGATTTTATTAAAAAATATAATATTTTCTTATGAAATTGATTCCTATAATTTTTGTTGACTGTATCAAATTAATTATGACTAGATACGAGTCAATCGGAGTCGAAAAATCGAGAAAAAAGCAGGGAAATTTCCCCTAGGATTGGTATTGATGTGATTATTGGAATGTGTTGAAAGTCATGTACACGAGGTGACGAGTGTGTACAAGGGCTAAATATGAAATATTATATTTTTAAATTATGTAGATCACTGTTGCGCATTTATTAAATTATTTTATCTTGTTATATTCTTCATTATTGTTCTGAAATATATACCTTAAATTTGTTTGATCTTTTCCTGCTAATTGTTTTACTTGTTTAGTTGAAACTTAGTTTCTTTTATTCTGTGCATTATTTGAAGGTTGATTTTCTTTAAATTAAATATTATAAATATGAAGTATTTGACAAATTTTAAATTTGATATTGAAGCAACGAATTAAAGATTTTAAAATATTATTTTTCTGAATATTTTTGTAAGATTTTCGTACTCATTGTGATGGAGCCGTGAGCTCTTTATTGTGAAAAAATATTATTGATGATTTATTTTGGCATGAGCCGTGAGCTCTTTATTATGGAAAAATAATATTTTTGAATTATTTTGGCAAGTTAAATTATTTGAGCACTTGAGGTGCAAATTGTGATATTGATACGCATGCGGTGGTATAAGGTCAGGGTATTGAAATGCATGCGGTGAGATATGGGTGGCTTGATACGTGTGGCTAGTAGGGGAAACTACTAGAAATCATGCGGTGCGATAAGGGTGGCTAAAACGCGGGATGCTATTTCGGAAAAAATATTTTCTTTCAAATAAATTGTGAAGGCTCCCGCGGTGAGATAAGGTAATGAGATATTGTGAATTTATTTATGACTTATGACTACGAGGTGGTACCTCGAGAGTGCCCTTGTTGATATTAATTTATGGCCGCAGTTGCCTTTGATTATATGTTGCGATTTTCTTGAAGTTGAAAGGAAATTTTGTTTTATTTCCACGAGATATTAATTGCCATTATTTGGTGTAGTTAAATGTGACATACTACTTGATTTATTTTCATTGTCATTTTATCTTATTATATTATTTAAATATTTTACCATATCATTATTTATTCTCCAGTAGGGCCTGACCTGACCTCGTCACTACTCTACCGAGGTTAGGATTGGCACTTACTGGGTACCGCTGTGGTGTACTCATACTATGCTTCTGCACATCTTTTTATGCAGATCAAGGTACATCTTATCAGACTAGGCATCAGTAAACTAACTGTACGAGAAGACTTCGAGGTATATATGTCAGCGTCTGCAGACTCCGGAGTCCCCTTCTATCATTATTATGTTGCTTTCTTATTTTTCTTTAGACCTTGATATATAGAGACACTGAGGATAAAATTCTTAGAAGCTTGTGACTTATTTCTACCGGATTTTGGGAGTTGAAATTGTTTGAATTATAGTTTAATTATTTCAGATATTTATTATTATTCCGCATTGATAGGCTTACTTAGTCTTAGAGACTAGGTTCCATCACGACATCCTACAGATGAAATTTGGGGTCGTGACAAGTTGAATTATTTCAGATATTTATTATTATTCCGCATTGATAGGCTTACCTAGTCTTAGAGACTAGGTGTCATCACGACATCCTATAGAGGGAATTTGGGGTCGCGACAAGTTGGTATCAGAGCTCTAGGTTCATATGTGTCATGAATCACAAAAAGGTTTAGTAGAGTCTTGCGGATCGGTACGGAGACGTCTGTACTTATCTTCGAGAGGCTATGGAGCTGTTTGGAAATATTCATTTCTTTGATTCCTTATCGTGCGGCATTAATTTAGCATGAAACATATATCTTATATTCCTTTGTATCCACTCATGTATGACATTGCGCACTCGATATCAGTTATGCATCGACGGTTCATGATGCGGCAGATGGACTACGAGGGAGCCAGAGATGCTCAAACATTGCCTCAACGTGTGGTTCCGAATGAAGATGTAGGCGTATTGAGAGATCACCTAGTGAATCATGTGGGGGTGCAGCGGACGTTGGCGTCTGGTTGATTTATACAAACTGTGAAGGTTATTATTGTGGATCATCGGACGTTGTGACCTATGACTTCGCGCCGAGTGAGGGGGAGTCCACTATCAATGGGTGGATTGCGGGGTCATATGTTATATCAGTTTTAGCCTGAAATGTATATATGTGGTACTGTAAGGTACCCTAAAATTTACACATGTTTAAGGCCTGAGATTTTGTAGAGGATAAGGTTGGGACTTGCAGTATAAAAACAACTCTAAATTACAGAAGGTCTACTCAGTGTGGACATTACGGTTGCGGATTTTATGGTGCTTCGGAGGAAGTACAGTTGTTGACGAGATTTCGGACTATGTGGTTCGTGCCAAGATTTGTCTGTATGGAGCTCTACTTTTGTGGTCGTTGTGTATAAATGGGGGTAAGGGTTACCCCAAAGAAGGATCGACGAGTATGTTAAGAAATAGGTCAGCTCAATAGTGTTGAGTCAGCATAACCAAAGAAGAAACTGGCCTTGGGAGAGATAATTCTCCACCGGTGTTCGTGGCAAGACTATAAAGAGGGCAGACCAGCCAATGCAACACTGCCCACTTGGCTCAGTTCTCAGAAACTCTTTTGAAAGAGTTTGTTTCTCGGACTCTCCGTAATGCATGGCGCATAGGGTCTGAATGGTTATGTCAGGTCACCATGACTGTGTCATAATATGCCATCAGGTTCAATAAGTTAGCCTGTCATATTCCTACTTTACTTCCTACAACCAGAGAGCGAGTCCACAGACTCATTAAAGGACCCAATTATAATCGTAAAATTTTGTACGACTTGGGAGCTATAGGCCGATACTTTATTTCCGCTAGTAATAGAAATTGCTAAGATATTAGAACGTGTTCGGAGTGAGGAAAAAAAGAAACTAAGAAGACCAAGACGACACGAGGTTCTGGAGGATTCAATGAATTCTACTCTGCAAGTATAAATCATTATGGCGGGGGAATCGGGCAGTCGGCCAGCCCAGTCCGCACATCGGATTACTCGGGGTGCTCCAGTAAATTCTTTTAATACACTACTGACATGAGTTTCCTACAATGGTTATTCTAGTTATCTGGCACAGACTTAATATGAGCAGCCTAACCCGCAAAGGGGTTGTTATGAATACGGTGATATTAGGCACATCATGAGAAAATTGTCCCAAACTTGGGAGAGACATATTTCATCAAAGACCTCAGGCTACGTGCCCCATTGCAATTACTACACCACCCACACGACTAGTTAGGGGTGGAGGACAGGCGGGTAGAAGGCGTCCTAGAGGTGGAGACCCAGCCGTTGATATATTTGTTTTATGGTATGGCGGAGGTCGCTACATCAGTAGGTGTCATTATAGGTACGATCTTGATATAATATAAATGAATAATTTCCTTAACTTGATTCGGTTCTGAGTATCGAGACGAGTCCTCCTATTGTGCTTCACTTATGAGTGAGCTTCATAATTCTATAATCTACTTATGTGTTTAACCCTGTTGGGAGATTTTATGGAGATAACTACGCCTATCATTTCGTGTTGGTCACTAATAAGAGCTGCGAGGCTAAATGTGGCTTTCTGTTACTCATTTAGGTAAGTTTTGATGTAAATTTCGAATAATTAATTGCAAATTATGAATTATATGCCCTACTGGTGTGTGGTTCATTATGTGTTATGATTTGGTGTAACTGAAACTATTTAAAAAGGGAAAATGTAAATTTTTGATTGGCACGATGTGCATATTACTTGTGATTCTGAACTGAGGACAAGATCCTCACATTTTTATATAAATTGATATGTTTAAATCGGGCTACGAGCTGCGGTGGAAGTTATATAAGGACGAGATCCTTGTGAGGAAAATTCTTGTGTTTAAGTTCTCCCGTATGAAATTAAATTTGTACTAAAGTAATAATAGGAAGTCATGCATGTTAGGCTTAGTTGAAAATTCTTGAAATGAAATTCTCTACGCATACTTGTCAAATTCGTGTTGTAATTATTAATTTTTAACCTACGAGGTAGGTGCCCGCCCAGGTGGCATTAAATGTGACTCGTTAATTCGGGTAAATAATTATGAGGTCTTCATGCCTTGCATCTCGTTATCATTATTAGGAAGGTTTGCAACGAGATTTTTGTTAACATGAGGCTTATTGACGATTTTGTAATTGATTATGAACAACTATTAAGACCAGATTGACCCAAGAGGGTGCCCCATTTACAGGGTCAGACGAGTGTGAGTTGAGCTTTCAGAAGCTCAAGATCACTTTGACTACGGTACCAGTATTGCTATTACTTACATGTTCAGGGTCTTATGTTGTGTATTGTGACGCGTCGTGTATTGGTCTCGGCACGGTGTTGATGCAAGACGGTATGGAGATTGCCTACGCGTCCAGACAGTTAAAAGTACATAGGAAGAATTATCCTGTACACAACCTTGACTTAGCAGCTATTGTTCATGCCTTAAAGATTTGGCGGCATTATTTGTATGGTGTCCATTGCGAGGTCTACACCGATCACCGAAGTCTACAACATCTATTTTAACAGAAGGATCTTAATTTGCGGCAGCGGAGATGGTTGGAGTTGCTTAAGGATTATGATATCACCATTCTCTATCATCCGGGGAAGCAATGTAGTGGATGATGCCTTGAGTCGTAAGGCGGAGAGTTTGGGCAGCTTAGCATATTTACCGGTAGCGGAGAGGCCTTTAGCCTTGGATGTTCAGGCCTTGGCCAACCAGTTTGTTAGACTGGATGTTTTCGAGCCGGGCCGAGTTTTGGCTTGTGTGGGTTCTCAGCCTTCTCTTTATGATCGTACCAGGGAGCGTCAGTATGATGATCCCCATTTGCTTGTCCTTAAGGATACAGTTCAGCACGGTGATGCCAAGGAATTCACTTTTGGAGATGATGGTGTATTACGGATGCAGGGCAGACTATGTGTACCCAATTTAAATGGCTTGCGAGTTGATTCTCTAGGAGGCTCATAGTTCGCGATACTCCATTCATCCGGGTGCTGCAAAGATGTATCAGGACTTGAGACATGACTATTGGTGGAGGCGGATAAATAAAGACATAATGGAGTATGTAGCTCGGTGTGTAAATTGTCAACAGGTGAAATATGAGCATCATCGACTGGGTGGATTGCTTCAGAAGTTAGAGATTCCAGAATGGAAATGGGAGAGGATCACTATGGATTTCGTTATTGGGCTCCCACGGACTCAGAGGTAGTTCGATGCAGCTTGGGTGATTGTGGATAGATTAACCAAGTCAGCTCATTTCATTCCTGTGATGACTACCTACTCTTCCGAGCAGTTGGCTCGAATCTATATTCGCGAGATTGTCAGACTTCACGGCGTACCAGTATCTATCATCTCTGATCGGGGTACGTAGTTTACATCACGATTTTGGAGGGCAGTACAATGTGAGTTGGGTACTCTGGTAGAGTTGAGTATAACATTTCACCCCCAGACGGACGGGTAGTCCGAATGCACTATTCAGATACTAGAGAATATGCTTCGTGCGTGTGTGATAGATTTTGGGGGTGCTTGGGATCAGTTCTTACCACTTGCGGAGTTTGCTTACAACAACAGTTATCAGTCGAGCATTCAAATGGATCCGTATGAAGCCTTGTATGGTAGGCGGTGTCGGTCTCCAGTGGGTTGGTTCGAACCAGGGGAGGCTAGACTATTGGGTACAGACTTGGTTCAGGATGCCTTGGAAAAGGTTAAGTTGATTCAGGATCGGCTCCGTACAGCCCAATCTAGACATAAGAGTTATGCGGATCGGAAGGTTCGTGATGTTGCATTCATGGTTGGTGAGCGGGTATTGCTTTGGGTTTCGCCTATGAATGGTGTGATGAGGTTCGGGAAGAAGGGCAAGATGAGCCCTAGGTATGTTGGGTCTTTTGAGATTCTTGAGAGAGTTGGAGAGGTGGCTTATAGACTTGCACTCTCACCTAGTCTCTCTGCAGTTCATCCGGTATTCCATGTTTCTATGCTTCAGAAATATCACGGCGATCCGTCTCATGCGTTAGACTTTAGTTCGGTTCAGTTAGACAAAGATCTATCTTATGTTGAGGAACCAGTGGCTATTTTAGATAGGCAGGTTCGAAAATGGAGGTCAAAGAATATTGCTTCCGTGAAGGTTCAGTGGAGGGGTCATCCGATCGAAGAGGCGACTTGGGAGACCAAGCATGATATGTGCAGCTGTTATCCACACTTATTCACCAGCTCAGGTAGTTTTTCTAACTACATTCAAGGACGAACGTTTGTTTTAGAGGTGGAGAATGTGATGATCCAAAATGTCATCTTTAAATTTAATAATTAATTATGTGTTCTAAGACCTCGAAAAACACTATTTATCATTTCTCGACTTGCATGCGCAGTCCGTAAAATTTTTTGAAAAGTTTTTAGGTGAAAAAAATGGATTAAAATGTGAATTAGAGCTTTAAAACTCAACTAAGTTGACTTTGGTTAACATTTTGAGCAAACAGACTCGGATCATTATTTTGACAATTCCGTTAGGTCCGTATCGTGATTTGGGATTTGGGTATATGCCTGGAATCAAATTCCGAGGTCCCTTGCCCGAGATATGGAATTTTGATGAAAATTTAAAAGTTTAAGTTCAAATAGTGACCAGATGTCGAATTATGTGCAAACGACCCCAGAATAGAATTTTTATGATTCCAACAGCTCCATATGGTGATTTTGGACTTAGGAGCAAGATCGGAATTTTATTTGGAAGTCCGTAGTGAAATTAGGCTTGAAATGGCTAAAATAGAAATTGAAGTTTGGAAGTTTGACCGGGGAGTTGACTTTTTGATATCGGGGTCGGAATCCAGTTCTGAAAATTTTCACAGCTTCGTTATGTTATTTATGACTTGTGTGCAAAATTTGAGGTCAATAAGACTTGATTTGACAGGTTTCGACATCGAATGTAGAAGTTGGAAATTCTTGAGTTTCATTAAGCTTGAATTGAGGTGTGATTTGTGATTTTAGCATTGTTTGATTTGATTTGAGGTTTCAAATAAGTTCGTATGATGCTTTAGAACTTGTTGGTGTATTGGGTTGAGATCCCGAGGGCCTCGGGTGAGTTTCGGATAGTTAACGGATCAAAAGTGGGACTTAGCTAATGCAAAAGCTGCTGCCATTTTTCTGCTGGAAATACTGTCAAAATCGGGCTGCCTGTCAAAATCGGGTTGCCTATCAAAATCGGGCTGCCTGTCAAAATCGGGATACCTGTCAAAATCGGACTCCCTAACAAAATCGGACTCCCTGTCAAAATCGGACTCCCTGACAAAATCGGACTCCCTCTCAAAATCGGGCTCCCTAACAAAATCGAGCTCCATGAAAAATCGGGCTCCCTAACAAATCGAGCTCCCTGACAAATCGGGCTCCCTGACAAATCGGGCTTTCTGACAGATCTGTAAGTTATTAAAACAGGGGACTTCGTTCCATTTGCCATTTTTGACGAATTGGAGCTTGAGAAGAGGCAATTTTGATATATTTTAAAGGAAAAATATTAGGGTAAGTGATTCTAACTCGGATTTGGTCAATATACACGAATATATCATTGTTTTCACCATTTAATTAGTGTCTTGAGATAGAAATTTGGGAAACTTTTAGAAATCTCATTGAAACGAATTTTTGAGATTTCGGTATCGATCCGGAGTCGGATTTGAGTGAAACCGGTATGGTTGGACTCGTAATTGAATGTGTTATCAGATTTTATAAGTTTCGTCGGATTCCGAGACGTGGGCCCCACGGACAAATTTTTGAGCTAATTTTGGATTTTATTGAAAAATATAATATTTTCTTATGAAATTGATTCCTATAATTTTTGTTGACTGTATCGAATTAATTATGACTATATATGAGTCGATCGGAGTCAAAAAATTGAGGAAAAAGCATAATACTTGATTAAATTGGAGCAAGTCGAGGTAAGTGACCTGTCTAACCTTGTGTGGGGAAAATTTCCCCTAGGATTGGTATTGATGTATTATTGGAATGTGTTGAAAGTCATGTACACGAGATGACGAGTGTGTACACGGGCTAAATGTGAAATATTAAAATTTTAAATTGTGTAGATCACTGTTGCACATTTATTAAATTATTTTATCCTGTTATATTCTTTATCATTGATCTGAAATATATACCTTAAATTTGTTTGACCTTTTTCTGCTAATTGTTTTACTTGTTTTGTTGAAACTTGGTTTTTTTTATTCTGTGCATTATTTGAAGGTTGATTTTCTTTAAATTAAATATTATTAATATGAAGTATTTGACAAATTTTAAATTTGATATTGAAGCAACGTATTAAAGATTTTGAAATATTATTTTCCTGAATTATTTATTCCTGAATATTTTTGTAAGATTTTCGTACTCATTGTGATGGAGCCGTGAGCTCTTTATTGTAGAAAAATATTATTGATGATTTATTTTGGCTTGAGTCGTGAGCTCTTTATTGTGAAAAAATATTATTGTTGAATTATTTTGGCAAGTTAAATTATTTGAGCACTTGAGGAGCAAATTGTGATATACTGTGATATTGATACGCATGCGGTGGTATAAGGTTTGGGTATTGAAATGCGTGCGGTGAGATAAGGGTAGCTTAATACGCATAACTAGTAGGGGGAACTAATAGAAGTCATGCGGTGTGACAAGGGTGGCTAAAACGCGGGATGCTATTTCGGAAAAAATATTTTCTTTCGAATAAATTATTAAGGCTCCCGCGGTGAGATAAGTAAATGAGATATTGTGAATTTATTTATGATTTGGGACTACGAGGCGGTACCTCGGGAGTTCCCTTGTTGATATTGATTTATGGCCGCAGTTGCCTTTGATTATATGTTGTGATTTTCTTGAAGTTGAATGGAAATTTTATTTTGTTTCCACGAGATATTAATTGCCATTATTTGGTGTAGTTAAATGTGACATACTACTTGATATTTCCATTGTCATTTTATCTTATTATATTATTTAAACATTTTACCATGTCATTATTTATTCTCCAGTAGGGCCTGACCTGACCTCGTCACTACTCTACCGAGGTTAGGATTGGCACTTACTAGGTACCGCTGTGGTGTACTCATACTACGCTTCTACACATCTTTTTGTGCAGATCAAGGTACATCTTATCAAACCAGGCATCAGTAAACTAACTGTACGAGGAGATTTCGAGGTATATCTGCCAGTGTCTACAGACTTCGGAGTCCCCTTCTATCATTATTATGTTGCATTCTTATTTTTCTTTAGACATTGATATATAGAGACATCGAGGATAAAATTCTTAGAAGCTTGTGACTTATTTCTACCGGGTTTTGGGAGTTGAAATTGTTTGAATTGTAGTTTAATTATTTCAGATATTTATTATTATTCCGCATTGATAGGCTTACCTAGTCTTAGAGACTAGGTGCCATCAGGACATCGTACATAGGGAATTTGGGGTCGTGACATAAACCTCCATTGATTTACCTATTTGTTCTTCGCACATTTAATTCACTAGGCGTTGGTAAGTAGCTCCTGCATTTTTTAGCCCGAAGGGCATTACATTATAACAATATATTCCATACTTGGTGATAAATGAAGTATTTTCTTGGTCTTCCGGGTTCATTTGGATTTGATTGTACCCGGAATAGGCATCGAGAAAAGTAAGGATCTCGTGGCCGGCCGTGGCATCGATCATGCGATCGATGTTAGGCAGTGGAAAAGAATCTTTAGGGGACACCTTGTTTAAATCCTTATAATCTACACACATTCTAAGTTTGTCCCCCTTTTTTAGGGACTACAATTACATTGGCTAACCATTCGGGATATTTCACCTCCCGAATGGATCCTACTTTGAGGAGTTTAGTTACCTCGTCCTTTATAAATGCGTGCTTTACTTCGGACTGGGGTCTTCTCTTTTGCTTCACCGGTTTGAATCTAGGGTCCAGGCTTAGCCCATGTGTCGTTACCTCCGGTGGAATCCCTGTCATGTCTTAATGGGACCAAGCAAAAAAATCCATGTTATCAACAAGAAATTGAATAAGTTTTTTCCTGAGTTCAGGAGTTAATCCCATTCCCAGGTATACCTTTCGCTCGGGTAGGTACTCGATCAATATAACCTGTTCCACCTCTTTGACCGTTGACTTTGTGGCGTTAGTATCTTCGGGAACAACAAATGTTCAAGGGGTCAAAAAATCCTCCTCTTCTTCTTCCACCTCTCGCTTCCCTGATTCGGTTGAGGCTGGTGGCTGTGATTGCTATTTGACTTCCTGTTTATCTTTGATGCTCGACCTTTTAGATGTTGATAGTGTCGATATCGGGGTCACCTCATCGACCACAAATATTTCCTTTGCAGCATGCTGCTCCCCGTATACTATTTTTGCATCGTCCGACATCGGGAATTTCATCATTTGGTGGAGAGTCGAAGGGAGTGCCCTCATATTGTGGATCCAAGGCCTTCCGAGCAGAGCATTGTACCTCATGTCACCCTCGATTACGTGGAACTTGGTATCTTGAATGGTTCCAACCACGTTCACTGGTAGAATAATCTCCCCTTTAGTTGTTTCACTGGCCATATTGAAGTCGTTTAAGACTTGAGCTGCGGGTACGATTTGACTTTGTAGGCCGAGCTGCTCCACGACCCTCGATCGGATGATATTTGCCGAGCAACCTGGATCCACTAAAACACGCTTAACTTGAACTTTATTTAATAAGATAGAAATTACCAGAGCGTCGTTATGGGGCTGAGAAATGCCTTCCGTTTCTTCGTTGTTGAATGATAAAGTGCCTTTGGGCACATAATCTCGGGCTCATTTTTTCCTAGTGATTGATACATTAGTGCGTTTGAATATGGGTTCCTGTGGGATGTCGACTCCACCGACGATCATATGAATGACATGTTGGGGTTCCTCCTGTTCATTTTTTCTGTTGGCGTCCCTTTCTCTGAAATGATTCTTGGCTTGATCGCTGAGGAACTCTCGAAGGTGGCCCTCATTTAATAGACAGGCTACCTCCTCCCTTAATTGCCTGCTATCCTCGGTCTTGTGACCATGCGTGCCATGATACCTGCACATCAAATTTGGATTTCTTTGGGAAGGATCAGTTTGTATGGGTTTGGGCCACCTAGTATCTCCGATCCTTCCGATTGCTGAAACAATGCCCAATGCATCGATGCTAAAGTTGTATTCCGATAACCGAGGTGCCTCTGTGGGATCGGCATACTTGTCGAAACCACTTTTGCTCATAAGTCCCCGAGAATTCTGTCCTCGATCACTTCTTCGATCGTTCTGGGCGGAATTGTGTCCTGGACCTGTCACGACCCAAAATCCAACTAGTCGTGATGACACCTAACCCATCCCGTTAGGTAAGCCAATTTCCAACTAACCAATTTTAATCATAATTATTAAAGCAATTTAAGTGAATAAAGATCCTGATCTTATACAATCCCCAAGGACTGGTAGTACAAATCATGAGCTTCTAAGAATAGATTATACAAAACGGAAATGAAATAAATACATAGTCTGTTTGAATAGTACATAAACAGAGCTTTTATAATTTAAGGCTACCATGAACAAGAGGCAGCTACAACAGGAACGCAGGTACATCTTCAAATCCCGCAACTATCGAGCACAGCAACTACATCAGTCAACATCTGCACGCAATGTGCAGAAGTGTAGTATCAGTACAACCGACCCCATATACTGAGTAAGTAATAAACCTAGCCTTAGGTTGAAAGTAGTGACGAGCTTCTAACAAGGTCAGGTCCAAAACCAATAGTCCACAATAATCCATAACAACAATAAGCAAATAATACCAGAAGTAACTCAGATATAAAATGCTCAGCCAAATCATGATTTCAAAAATAATAGTTCTTCCTTTCAAATCCATCAGTGAAAACTCAAATCTTTTGCCGAAGTTGCTAATAATATGAATAGTTTGAAAACAATAAATTTCTCCAAAAATCTTTTCGATAATAAACAATATGTTTCATTTTCCTTCCGGATAACCCGTGTAAAAACAAATGCATCACTATGCCCATCTGTCAAAATATGTGAGAAATCATGAATAATGTGATACCGCACAGGATGAGGAAAACACATCTCTATGCATATATGTCATGTGTGCATGTCAATGCAATGTATCTCAGAGATTGTACTCATGTACTCACACTCTCAGAGTACTCAATCTCACTGTGTCACATTCCCTCTCACTGTGCTCAGCACAATCAATCGCTCAACGCTATACAACACCTGCTGCGGCATGCAGCCCGATCCCTGTTTATAGTCGACTGCGCTCACTGGGGGTGTACAGACTCATGAGGGGCTCCTACAGCCCAAGCGCTATAAGCACGGACAGCTCACGTGTTGCACGGACAACTCACGTGCTATAATATCATATCTGGATCCACACGGACAATTCACGTGCTGCATGGACAACTCACATGCTATAATAATATCTGGATCCGCACAGCCAACTCACGTGCAATACTATAATATATATAAAGTCAACATGGTCTGCTGCGGCGTGCAGCCCGATCCGAAAAATATCCTCACAATCAGGCCCTCGACCTCCCTCAGTCATCAATCTCTCCAGTCTCTCTCTCATGGGCTCACAATGTCGTGAGAATAGCCCAAAATGATGATATAATGTATCAATAAATAACAACAGAGTCTGAGATATGATATGCAATGAAATGAATATGACTGAGTATGAATTTTCAATTTAAACAAATAATCCACAGCAATATGACCTCCGTGGGTCCCAATAATACTGGCATATAGCCTCAACATGAGTTTTAATAAGCTTTTCAGCTCAATTTCTTTAACACATAAAACTACATGTAAAATGCCAAGATTATTTAACTACAAAATTCTACATAAATAATTATGTCACAATTTCTATAGTGCACTCCCACACGCCCGTCACCTAGCATGTGCGTCCCCAACGATTTACAAAACACATATATTTAGGGTTCATACCCTCAACTCCAAGATTAGAAGAGTTACTTACCTCGAACAAGCCAAATCCAATGTCGAGCAAGCTAAGCAATGCTCCAGAAATTTCATTCTGCGCGTATCAACTTCCAAATAGCTCGAATATAGTCACAATAATTTGACTCAGTCCACACAATTTATAAGAATTAATTCCATATCAAAACGCTAATGTTTTTCATAAAATATGAAATTACCCCCCAAAAATCACCCGTGGGGCTCACGTCTCAAAATCCGATGAAACTAATAAAATACGACAACCCATCCAATTACAAGTTTAACCATACTAATTTTACTCAAATCCGACTCCAAGTCGGTATTCAAACTTGAAAATTTTGTTTTGTGACATTATAGAAATTTCCTTCTATTTCTCTTGAAGATTCAATAATCTTACACCAAAAATGAAGATTAATTCATGGAATATAATCACAAGGGAGTTAAGAACACATATCCCAAGTTGTGTGGAAAATTTCCTCTCCAAAATCGCCCAACCCGAGCTCCAAAATTCGAAAATGGATGAAAATGTTGAACCCTCGAATTTAATGTTCTGCCCCAGCGATTTTCGCATCTGCGGACAAAGATTTGCGCATCCGCTTGTGCGAGCAAAATGTCGCATTTGCAGACTCCACTCGCCTGCCCAGTTTCCGCTTTTGTGCGCTTCCATCCGCATCTGCGCTCACGCAGGTGCAGAATTTCCCTCGCACCTGCGACCAATGCCTCACATCCCTCTGCTCGCATCTGCGCTCCATCTCATGCAGGTGCGATTCCGTACCTGCGAAGCTGCTTCCATACCTACGCGCCTCGCTTCAGCACACCCCTGCTCGCACTTGCGAGCTCGCACCTGCGGCCACTTTTTCGCAGGTGCGATTACACCATAAGGTTTCAGTTCCAGCTCCAAATTCAAAAATCAATCCGTTAACCATCCGAAACTCACCCGAGGCCCTCGGGTCCCCGTCCGAACATACCAACAAGTTCCATAACATAACACGGACGTACTTGAGGCCTCAAATAATACCTAACAACCTCAAAAATACGAACTACACACGAGTTCAAGCCTAATAAATTTTCAAATTTTACAAACGACACCGAAACCTATCAAATCACGTCCGATTGACCTCATATTTTGCACACAAGTCACATTTCACATTATGGACCTATTCAAATTTCCAGAATCGGATTCCGACCCCGATATCAAAAAGTCAACCCCCCGGTCAAACTTTCCAAAAATTTAACTTTCGGCATTTCAAGCCAAATTCCACTACGTACTTCCAAATAATTTTTCAGACACGCTCCGAAGTCCAAAATCACCATACAGAGCTATTGGAATCATCAATACTACATTCCGGGATCGTTTACACATAAGTCGACATCCGGTCACTATTTTAACTTAAGCTTTAAACCTTGGAACTAAGTGTTCCAATTCATTCCAAAACCTCACCGGACCCGAACAAATTACCCCAGCAAGTCACACAACAACTGTAAAGTATAATTGAGCAGTAAATGGGGAAGCGGGGTTGTAATACTCAAAATGACTGGTCGGGTCGTTACATATTGTTCCTTCGATCTGCGGTATATGGTTGATATCGGTCCCGGTTCGACCTTGGCTCCCTGTCGACATCCCTCTGGTTTTTAACTGTTGACCTATTTGGATATACTGAACCGGAAGGGGATCCTAATTGGTCGTCCTCGACCCTGATCTTTGACTGATATTGATTGTCTACATCTGCCCAAGTTATAGCTGGATACTCGATCAAATTTTGTTTCAACTGCCATGATGATATCGAACTCTGTTCGTTTAACCCTTGGGTGAAAGCTTGAACGGCCCAATCATCTGTGACCGGTGATAACTCCATGCGTTCCATTTGAAATCGGGACACAAGCTCCCTTAGCATTTCATTATCCCTTTGTCTTACCTTAAAAAGGTCTGATTTCTTCGTTGCGACCTTTATGGCCCCGGCATGTGCCTTTACGAAAGAATCTGCTAACATGGCAAATGAATCGATGGAATTTGGTGGCAGGTTGTGATACCATATCATTTCTCCCTTCGAAAGGGTCTCTCCGAATCTTTTCAATAGCACGGATTCGATTTCATCATCCTCTAAATCGTTACCCTTGATAGTGCATGTATATGAAGTAACATGCTCGTTGGGATCGGTAGTCCCATTGTATTTGGGTATGTCTGGCATACGAAACTTCTTTGGAATAGGCTTCGGAGCCGCAATTGGAGGAAACGGCTTTTGTACAAACTTCTTCGAATCCATCCCTCTCAAGATTGGCGGTGCCCCTGGTATCTGATCAACTCGAGAGTTGTATGTCTCTATTTTTTTATCGTTGGCTTCGATTCTTTTCTCCCCTGATTCAATTATTTTGGTGAGCTCCTCAAGCATTTTCATTACCGTAGGGTTAGTCTCCGATTTATTACCATTCGACCTTTTCGGTACTTGCTCGGTACGTCAAGTAATTTTCGACTCGACCCTATTCAGAGCTCTATGTTGATTTTGTAACTGAGCAATAGCGGTTTGCTGAGCCTGAAGCATCTCAAATATCAATTGGATACTGACTCCTTCGTCTCATCTGCCATGTGTTACCTGGCCACTAGATCGGCCTTCTCTGCGTACACTTCCATTGAGATCTGTGCCTAGGTCCGCGTTTAGAGCAACGTGCAAACTGACATCGACCGGGTTGGCAACTAGTGTTCCCCCGAGATTAGCCTGTGGCACCTCGATTCCTGGAGCAATCACATTTTCGTTTTCAGCGTGGAATCCGAGGCTATTGTTACCGTGTGTGGATGCGTTTTGTGAGTTTGACATGTTTTAACCTGAAATCAAAGGCACTCAACAAGAACAAGCGTAAAATAGTGTGTTTTACCAAAATCAGTACTGAACAATCATTATTATCCTTAGCCCCACGGTGGGCGCCAAATTGTTTACCCTAAAATTCGAGTAACAATTAAACTTATTTAGTGATTTTAAGGATACATGATTTAATCCAATATCAATTGATAAACAAGGAATTGAATAGATAATCTGAATAGTAAAATAAATCAAACCAGTGTTCTAGCAGCACTTTCGACCTCGATTCGAGATGGTCTCGAGGTTGAGTAAGAAGAACAGTAAAGAATAGATTATAAACAATGAGGAACAGTAATGGATAGTAAGTAAAATAAAGAACAACATTTTTGTATATCTTTATCAGTTAATCAATGCCTTACAAATGAATGGGGGCCCTCTTTATATAGTAGAGGAATCCTAAATAAGGTACAACTCTAATAACGGAAACAAATCCCATGATTGGCGTCAATAACCGTTTAATTTGATCTGTTCCGGAATTTCCGCCGAGATCTTTGGTCGGTTGCTAATATCTCGTCATTCCGTTATTATGCCTTACTCGAAGTCGGTCATGCTCGGTCTCGATCTTCAGCGAGCACTTCGATCTTCATGCTTCATACTCTGCCATTGAGCCCGAGCCTGGTCTATTACGAGCTTGCTCTCGAGGCAGCTCCTCGTACCTACGAAATATGACATGCTCGATTTTGACTGTATACAAATACCATTTAGCAACTTACATTTCAAGGCATTTAAGCAGAATACATCATGGAGGATTTCCAAATAATTAGCATGCGCAATTATGCCGAGGTCGTACGATCCGGTCCAACATAATATTAAATTGTGCACTGCCGGAGGGTCAAACGACGTGAACCATAAATGCATCTATTTACTACCGAGGCGCTCGGCCCGATCCACAAATAATAATTATTTTCAAGAAAATACAAGTTTCTCATTTACAGTCAATTCTCTCATACAAACCTTCAAGTAAGTGAATTTAACCTTATACAATTCTTTTATCAATTTCTATCATGACTAAGTGATTATATTAGCAAGTAAGGGCACAAACATTCCAAATATAGCATGATACGGGTCCTAGACTACCCTGACAATAGCATAATAGTAGCTACGTACGGACTCTCATCACCTCGTACATACGTAGCCCCCACAATTAGGTACAAACATTTATTTAATTCACATATGGGGTTAATTCTCTCTTACAAGGTTAGAAAGGAGACTTACCTCGTCTCAAAGCCTACTTTCCAATTCAAGAACGCGCTCAAACCCCCAAATTTGACGCCAAACGACTCGAAGCTAGTCAAACATTACATAAACTAATCAATCTATTCTCAAAAGTTCATAATTTCACCATTTAAGTGATTACCCAACCTAAATTGCAAGATTCCTAAAATTCACCCCCGGGCCCACGTGCCCGGATTTCAAAATTTTTTAAAGAAAGTTATTACCCATAACCTTAGGAACATAAATATATGATTTTTATTAAATTCCATAACGAATTTCGTAGTTAAATCTCATTGTTATCAAAAACCTAGGTTTTCACATAAACCCATGGTTTTCACTAATTTACATGTTATTATCTACCAATAAACTATGTATTTAACTCATATTATGTAGAAATTACTTACCTCAAACTGCTAAGTGAAATCCCCTCTCTAAGAGCTCCAAGAATCGCCCAACAATGGAAGAAATGAGCTAAAATAGCCTAAGTCCCGTTTTTTAAAAAGTTTCTGCCCAGGTCTACCTTCTTCGCGATCGCGGAAGAAGCCTCGCGATCGCGAAGGCAAACGGCCCAGGCCTAGGAACATTTACTCATCACGAACGCGAAGGCTCGCTTGGCCTACCCTACGCGAACGCGAGGGCTTCTTCGCGAACGCGAAGAATGAACAGCAGCCACCCAGCTCAGTCTCTTCTACGTGAACACGGGCTAGGTCACGCGAACGCGAGGCTAGAGGACCCAGACCTCCACGAACGCAGTCCTGTGCATGCGAACGCGAAGGGCAAAAGCTCCCCAGCCCATAGTACCCCAAATCCTTTATCGCGAACGTGAGGGTCTGATCGCGTTCGCAGAGAAGGAAACCAGAAGTAGAAATCTGGTGTGTTTCAACTCAACTCCGGGCAGTCCGAAACGCATCCGAACTCCTCGGGACCTCGTTCAACTTCTCCAACAAGTCTATAAACATAATACGGACTTGCTCGAACTCTCGAAACGCGTAAAACAACAGCAAAACCAAGAATCACACCCCAAAACCAAATTGAATCAAACTTTGAACTTCAAGTTTCTAAATTGCTCCGAACGCGTCGAATCATACTTAGACTACTCGGATTGACATCAAATTTTGCGTGCAAGTCTTAAATGACATTACAGAACTATTTTCGGTCTCAGAATTCCATTCGGACCTCGGTATCACCAAAACCTACTCCAAACCAAATTTAAAGAACTTCAAAAACTTTCAAGAACCAACTTTCACTATTAGGCGTCGAAATGCTCTTGGTCACCCAAAACCCGATCCGAATATACGTCCAAGTCCGAAATCATCATACGGATATATTGAAACCGTCAAATCTCGATTCCGATGTCGTTTACTAAAAATGTTGACCAAAGTCAAACTTGGCCTTTCAAGCTAGCCTTAAGGAACTTAAGTGTTCCGATTTCAACCCAAACTCTTCTAAATCCCGAACCAACCATCCCCGCAAGTCGTAAATCAGTAAAAGCAAGTACAGAAAGTCTTATTTAGGAAAACGGGGTTCTAGAAAGCAAAATGGCCGGTCGGGTCATTATAGTAACTAATAATTCGTGCCAAGTTTAGATTTTTTTTTTTTTTAGGTATTCTGCCTTTATATATATTGACATTCCTTAGTAGAATTTCTAACTGTATTTCTGCCATAAAACCAGCATCCATCCCTATATACTTTTCTTTTTGGGAAAGACACCCATATATACTTAGTTGAGCCCCTCATTACCATGGCAGGACAAAAAAGAAAAGGGTATTTTCTTCTTTCGAAAATGATGATTGTCTTGATATTATGTATCTAAAACAAATCAAATTATTTACTAAACTTAAGTAGTATATAATATTACTAATATCTTTTTATTAAAAAAGAGCATTAGCAACCTAAGAAACCACTCCTAACAGACACGTAAGTCTAATAAAACGAATCAACAATAGGGGAATAGCCATGTTACTTGCTTATTAAATTGTACGATATTAAAAAAATTCTTATTGCCGACGCAATCATATACTATATCATACTCCATATATCAAGATGATACTGACTGCTTAACATTTGTATTTGTATTTAATTAAGAGTTCTAACATTTAAATGAAGTTAACATATATGATCGCTCGACTGTCGGTGACACCATTATAAAAATTGCTTCTTATGTCCAAACATGATAAGTGAGAGATAAAATCTATTTTTGACCATTGAAAGATATATCGGAACTACTTTTTTTTACTTTTTTGGTAAGATATACATGTCAGAATTTGCAAAAAGCTTTTTTTATACGTACGGTTAAAAAAAGGTTGTTTTATCGTTGATTTAAAAGAAACCAAACTTATTTACCCAAAAAAAAAAAAAACTTTCAGCAGACAACTGTAATGGTTAACATTTTATATCTATTTTAGTACTTTAGTAAGTATTTTTTTATTTGGTAATTTAAATAATTATATGCTAAAAGTTTACCGGAAAGAGACGATGTTATGATGTTCCTGTTAAAGGATGATTATCTCATATGAAATTTTAAGTTATTAGAAAAATAACATATTTCTATTTGATTAAATTGTATTCAACACACATCCTCATGCGTCGTTACTTGAAAAACTGAAATTATTATGAAAAATTAATCTAAATAGTTGCTTACCTAATTTTTTTAAAATAAAAATATTTGATATATATATATATATATATATATATATATATATATATATATATAAAATTTATGTATATTGGTTAGAAAAAAAGGTAAATAGTCAATCCGAACGATTATTTGTGCAAGGAAGTGCACTAGTCCTACAAGCCCAAGTGGAATTGAAGAGTCCGTCCAGTGAAGTCTATATAAGTTGCCTCTGCTCAAATAGCCCAGAATGAAAGGGTTTGTTTTTTGGAAATTTTACCTACTATAGCAAATGTAATAATGTATACATCATATTTATTATAGGATGAATGACACAGTTACCTACAAAAATAAAATTATTTACCATTACCTACCCATTTATTTTTTTACTCATCAAACTAAATACATTTCCTACCATAGTAGTTTTTGTGAGGAATTTTCTCTTTTTTCTCCAATTCTTTTTTATTTCTATGCTTCTTTTCTTCTTCTTTTTTCTTTTTTCTTTCTTTTCTCCTTTTCTTTTTTCTCGTTTTCTTCTTATTTTTTTCTTTTTTCTCTTTTCTCTATTCATTTATTTTTTTCCAAATCGTATTTATTTTTACCATAACTTATTTCACACTCAATTTTGACTCCTTATTTATTTTTATTTTCTTTTTATTTATTTTTTTTATTTCTTGTTCCTTTTCTAATTCCATTTAACTCCTTTTTTCTTTTATTTTCTTTATTTCTTGTTCCTTTTCTAATTTCATTTAACTTCTTTTTTTATATTCTTTTTCTCTACATAATCTAATTTCATTTACTGTTTTCACTATTTTTTATTATTCCTTTTTTATACAATAAGAAAAAATAACTAATATAGTAAATAGTTGTTCACTTTTTTTTAATATAACTATTATAATATACCTTTTGTCTTTTTATTTTTATTTTTTTAATTCAATTATTAAACTGAAATAATTTCAGTTGTCGCTTGATCTAATTCACTGAATATCACACTGACTGCTGTTGAGCACCATAAATTACATAATCGGATTTTAAGAATCAACACGTGATTGCCATGCAAACCTTGATCTCCTTCCCTACAAATATAAGTACACACTCTACCATTAGCAGTAACACAATCAGTTATGGAGAAAGAAAACATAATCTACGCCCACCAAATCTCCATATATACTAGTTAGAATAGAAATGATAATAAAATATTAGAAAATACAATAAAAGTATAAGTAGCAAAAAAGACTTTTAGTACCATGTGATACTAATATGGTATACATGTATACCAACAGAGTATGTAATTGCTCTAGAATATTGTTACAACTATCTACAACTATACTACTGTACCAAAACATTAAATGATGCAATAAAAGTATGAGAAAATTACATGCTCGCATTGCAAGCTAAATATTCGCAAAGCAACTTGCTCATTCCGTCTACTAACATGGTATATAGTTGTATGAGGTCGTTTCAACAATTTCCTATAACTATAGAAACTATTACATAATACACATAATCTATGTTCATCGGCACAAACAAATTCCAGCACTGCAAATCATGTTCATATAAATAATTTCATAATAGAATTCACTTAAAATGCAGCTAAACAACCAAAAAATGTTCAAACTATCATATGATACCAATATGGTATATAACTAGACCAATATGGTATATAGTTTTACTGGTTAATTTTCGGCAACTATATGACTACACTGCTATTACATAACACACATGTATAAAGAGAAAAATAAAAAAATAGTATACCACATATTAATATAATAAAGTATTTTAAAATATTATATTATATTGCTATTATTAAAAGAAAATCAAATAGTGTACCAATTAAATGCAGCTAATATAATCAAAAAATAATTCAACTAGCATATGATACCAGTATAGTATATAGCTATATTAATAGGATATATAGTTGTACGAGGTCGTTCTAACAACTGCATATAACTATAAAAACTATTACATAATACACAAAATCTATGTCCATAGGTACAAGAAAATCCAACACAGCAAAACATGATCATATAAATCATTTCAGAATAGAATTCACTTAAAAATGCAGCTAAAACAACCAAAAAATATTCTAAATACCATATGATACCAATATGACATATAATTATAGCAATAGGGTATACAATTCTACTAATTAATTCCAGACAACTATATATAGCTATACTACTATTACATAATACACATGCATAAAGAGAAAAATCAAAAACTAATGTACCACATATTAATATAATAATGTATTTCAAGATATTGTACTATAATATAATTATTTAAAACAAA
This sequence comes from Nicotiana tabacum, assembly GCF_000715075.1. Taxonomy (NCBI): domain Eukaryota; kingdom Viridiplantae; phylum Streptophyta; class Magnoliopsida; order Solanales; family Solanaceae; genus Nicotiana; species Nicotiana tabacum. The sequence continues at coordinate 108,386,552 of NC_134093.1, forward strand.
CGCATAATGAAAAAATTAAAATGATTACATAATACACATGCATAAAGGAAAATTAAAAAAATTCAAGATACTGTACTATTCTACTATTACTAAAGAAAAATCAAATAGTGTACTAATTAAATATAGCTAATACAACCAAAAAACGTTCCAACTAACATATGATACCAGTATAATATATAGCTATACCAACATGGTATAAAATTGTACGCAAAGAGTTTAAAAAGTATTTTTTTAATTCAATTATTAAACTGAAATAATAACAGTTGTCAATAAAAAAATTCAAAAAACTCTAAAAGGACCTAATTGTAAGAGTATACCGTTATATTATATAGTATACTATAATAGTACATCATTGGAATGAACTGTATACCAAAATGGTATATAGTAAATTATTTTGGTATACCGTACAAATTCTTCTTCGCCAGTTCAACACAATAAATTATATACTATTAAATTAACCAAAATGGTATATAATATGTTATTTTTGTATATAGAGAATTAATTCATTCCTTCAAAAAAATTAGTAGTATACTATTGTAGTTAATTATATACTCTTGAATTAATTATTGTATACCAATACATTATACAATATACCATTTTGGTATACAGTACAAATCTGTCTTCTTTGCTAGTTCAGCCCAAAATTTAAAAATCTACTCTAAGATACAACTAGCAAGGCATCACCCTTTCATGTATTAGCAATACTAGAATCATAGTTGATTCATTATTGAAGTTTAAGAGATTTTTTATTTTTTGATTTAAGTTATATACATTAGCAATAACATAAAAATATTTTAATCTATTAACATAATATTTGTTTTTTATATAACTTATGTTTATTGTAATTTTATTAGGTTACTAATGATATTTATCATAAAAGATTATTTGCATAACTAATTTATAAGTGTTGTGATTTTGCATATTGTAGAAATAAACTCCTTTTAATTTAAAAAAATAAAGATAAAATAAAACAGGTACACTAAACTTCCTTTTTACAGGTAAATGATTGCATAATGAAAGAGTAGAATTTTATATGAAGAGCATTGCCTTTTTGTCGGACCCTTTACTATTGAATCAAGGGGAAAACATGGGGAAAGAGGAATGGGTAGGCGCATAATAAATTTAGAGCCTATAGGTAAAAATAATAAATAGTTTAAAGATGGGCAAAAATGAGTAAATAATTTGTCTTTTGTAGGCATATAGTGTAGTTTCTTTATTGTAAACCAAAACTATTGAAAAATATTATTTTCTATAGCTACCTTTTATATTTTATAGCAAAGTAGGTATTTATGGTATATACTAGGAGTGTATCACGCTAATTGATATTATTTTCGTTATTAGACAGCTGGACATACCTGTTTTTAAGGTGATTGTCGTTATTGTATTCATGAATACATGACGTGAATACAACTGGACTGCCATAATTTTAGGCGCTTTTTGTTGCTGTATTCATGAATACAACAATGCGAATACATGCGCGTACAGCTCGACTGCCCTGATTTTAGGCGCTTTTTATGTGAATACATGCACGTACAGTTGAACTGCCATGATTTTAGGCGCTTTTTGTTGTTGTATTCATGAATACAACATCGCGAATACAACGAATACACTACTGTAACAACTGAATAGTAGTTATATGAAGTAATTATGTATATTGTAGCTATATGAAGTTAATATCCACTAAGCAATAGTGGTTTCTGAAAATTTCTCTCTCTTTTTTTTTTTGATTGCCCAGACTAAAGGATTAGAACAAATAAACAGTGGATTTTTTCCTTTCTATATAATATTTGAAACTTATTTATCAAAATTGTCCTAGATTTGTATATTACCCGACCTAACTATGTTTTTCTTACAATTTATATACAATTAATTATTAGTGCCTTAAATTAGGGGATCCAGTTACACCATTATCCTCTTTCCTCTCCTCACCCCTTTCTTTATTCTCTGTCTCCTTCATCCATATACAATCCATTACTAGTACCTTAAATTAAGGGATCCATTTATACCATTTATTTATTTATTCTCTTCTCTCCTCTTTCCCTATTCTCTGCTGCATGCGAATTAAAAATAAATTTCGTACAAATTAATATAAGTTTCATACATCTACAACAATATATAAACTAAAAATAAATTTTATACCACTAATTATAAAGTATACAACTTATTTATAACTTATCTATAATCTTTATATCTTATTTTTACCAGTTAAATATAACTACAACATCATACTACTTAAATACAATTTTCGTATAAATTTTATACAAATATGTCTTTTGTATATATTTTGTATATGATTTGTATATATTTTATATGTGGTGTGTTCTTCTTTCTCAGAAATTCCAATCAAAACTTTCTCTCTTAATATAATTTTAATACATATCAACAATTTTATATAAAAAGATAGTATTTATAATTTAAATACAAATTTCATACAATGATTCATACATTATACAACTATTTTTCAACTTTCATACAACATTCAAATAAATATATATATATAACAGTAACATAATACAACTTAAATTCAATTTACATACAACTTTGTATGTATATTGAATGTCATGTGTTCTTTTTCTTATTCGAGTTTCAATCTGAAATTCAGCCAAAATCAACTTTAGTCTTCACCAAACACCCTAAAAATTGAGATATAAACTCTAAAGAATAACAACACCCAATTCAAACAAATAATATTTTTTGAAAATCCAAATTCGAATTCAATGCTTTGAAGCTTTTTAATAGCTGTCAATGGCGGAGAGTCAAACACCTTCAAAATTTATTGATTGACAATTTCAATTTGAACACCAATTGTGCAACATGATAGGAAATTATTAAGTTAAAACTCTATAGTAAAACGATTGATATATATTGATGAATTTCCTGGAAATAAAAAGGATAAAATAGATGAGAAAAGAGAGAAAAATAGAGAAAATCGAAGGAAGAAAAATAGGGTTAGGAAAGAACATATATATATATATATATATATATATATATATATATATATATATATATATATATATATATATATATATATAGAGAGAGAGAGAGAGAGAGAGAGAGAGAGAGAGAGAGAGAGAGAGAGAGAGAGAGAGAGAAGAGTGAATAATTTAGATTCCCTATTCAATTTCTACTATAAAGAGATACTCATTAATACTAATTTGTATATAATTGATAAATTGTATATCGACTTGCAATTAAGTTAAAACCTAAACAATGAGGGTGTATTAGTTTCTAATGTAGTACATATATGTAAAAATCTCAACAAACAATCAAACAGTAGCCCAATTTTGGACTGGATTATCTAAAATCAGTTTTAACTAATATTTGGGGATAGTATTAAGGAGTTCTTGTTTTTCTTATGTATATCATAAATGCCAAATAGTACACATTGTATTTGTCAACTTCTTCTTATGTATATTTAAAATGTTGAATTCTCTTTGACACAAGTGTAACTTCTAGTTTAGTAGTAAAAGGCGTTTAAAAATTTCTTTTAAGTATATTAAACATCAACCTCAATTGTGGCATTATCTTCTTTTTCTTGAATCCCCTTATTTAAATTCCAGTGTAAGTTCTCCGTAGAAGTAGCTAGATGCTAGGCCAACCTTGAGGCAAGTGGTAGAAATAAATTTTGAATAAAAGGATGAGATTGAATACATTTTTACATTCTCGAGTGTATGAGAAAATACCATATTTTTGTCCAAATGTTTTGTTCCTCTCTATGCTATTATTATTATTATTTTTTTGCCATCGCCGATAATTATCCAAGCTAAGATGAATAATTAGATATGCATGTATTTTTCCAAGTGCAAAGAGTACTTCTCTTTGATTATGATGTCATTTTGAAGTATATAAGTGAAATCTAGAAGAGACGAATTTTATGATGTGCGACCAAAATCCTTTAGAGTATGTTTAAATGTTACATCTCATTTGAAAATATTGCGGGGATAGCTCAGTTGGGAGAGCGTCAGACTGAAGATCTGAAGGTCACGTGTTCGATCCACGTTCACCGCAATTCTTTTGCCAATTCTGTTTTCAGTGAAAGTTTTCACAATAATAGCTTGTTTGGCCAAACTTTTTCTGGGCCAAAAGTGTTTTTTTTTTATTTTACCAAAAGCACTTTTGACCAAAAATTGAGTTGTTTGATCAAGCTTTCAGAAAAAAAAAAGTGCTTTTGAGGAGAAATAGAAACAGATTTTGAGAAACAGAAAAATATAGTTTCTCTCAAGAAGCACTTTTTTGAGAAGCGTTTTTGAGAAAAATACACTTAGAAGCAGTTTTCAAAAGCTTGGCCAAACACTAATTACTGTTCAAAAGTGTTTTTCAAATTAATTAGCCAAACACAAAACGATTCTCACCAAAAGTACTTTTTTGAAAAACACTTTTGAAAAGATCACTTCTCAAAATAAGCAGATTTAAAAGCTTGCAAAACAGGCTATAAGAATATCAAATTCTACTTGAAGCGAAATAACTTAATTGCTTTCCTATAACTTCGACAAATGAATAGTTTTATATTGCATTATATATATACTCACTCTTTTTTTACTTTGATAAAATCATTGCCCCATTTAACTTGCGCAAAAAGAACCAAAAAGGGAAAAGAAAAGGCAGAGGGCATTCCTACAATGCGACAAAGTCCTACATTGAAATATAAATGCTTTCTTAAGTCAATTTTGGCAATGAACTATGACTTTGAGCATAATTTTAAGAATAATTTTCTTCTTCAAATTGAACTAATTAACTATAAATATGCAGAGTCTAGCGAGACTAGTAGACTACAGTACAATCATGTAACAAATTTGGAAAAAAAAGAATTATATGATCCTCTTATTCTTAGTACCAGTATTGACAATTTTAGTTCTTCCTTATTTTTTAATAACTCCTTCAAAACACAACACAGTTGATTAGTTATAGATGTGATTTGTTGTTTTTAGTTATAATTTTCTCATAAAAGCATTGTGGTTCGTGTTATAAGCCCAAGTTAGCCCTTTCTCATTCCTTCTTTTCTCTCATTCTTTTCCCGTTAATAACACTAGATGAAGATAGGCCCCAAACAAAGTAGAATGAGTTACTATAAAGTTTTGTTGTAACTGACCTAACTAGCTTGTGACTGAAATGTATTTCATATTGCGTATGCATTTCACAAGGTAGGGGTAATGTCTTCAAACATACAACTTTTTTTAGATCTCACTTGCATGAGTGATTCAACGGATCTCATGGCCTAAGACAAAATCATATTGAGGGGCCCTTAAATTTATTTTATAAAGTTCGTACACAAATAAAAAAATTACTTTTTAAATAATAAATTAATCATTTAAGACAAAAATATCCAATTTAAAAATAAAAAACCTAGGAAGAAGAGCACGAAGAATAAAATGGTGGATTATCAGATGTTGAAGTCTGAAACTCAAAGTGAATTTTGATTTGGCTATCCTTACAGACGAGAAAAAGCAAAGAACATCCATAACATAAATAGTTTAAGTTTCGAGTATTGATAATGTCAAAAATATTTACACTTTCTGATCAATTTAAACGATAATTAAAGTTCATTCTATTAAGTAGCACTCATTAGTTAGTATCTCAAATAAATTGTAAATAACCTAATATAATATGTTGAGTTACACTAAAAGAAAACTAATGCATGAATGCTTTTGCGTTCATGCAGTTTCAAAGAATATTGTAAAAGAAATTTATTATGATGTCGATGTATATAACTTAATTCCTATATAAAAAAGATAAAAATTAAAATTGAAGAGTGAATCAAATATATTAATTATTGAGTAAAGAAAATTATCATAATTTATGAACTTATTGGTATAAAATAGTAGTAGTAATAGCAACAGTAATAATTTAAAATAAATTTGAGGCCTTCAAATTTTGAAGCCCAAAGCAACGGCTTCACTAGCCTAGCCTTAGAGCCGCCCTGCTCAATTGTAGGATTACACTAGTATGTCGTTAATGTTTAAGTTGACGTATAGATGGTAGAGAAAGCCTCAATCTTGTCTATATTGCGGATAAATGACACATTTTGGGTGAAAATTGATCAAACTTACCACATTGATCATGGCATTTTCACAGCTCAACTTAAATCTTAATATAATAATATATTAACAACCAGGTCTGATAATTATCTTAGTGAAACGCAACATTAATCTTTCGTTTTGTTATGAACATAACAGAAAATGCAATGTCAAAGCACTGGTGGTCTAGTGGTAGAATAGTACCCTGCCACGGTACAGATTCGTGTTCGATTTGTATAGGTCAAAATCTGCCCTTTTAGGGCAATATAGCACTAAGGAAAGGGTTAGTCGAGGTCGACCAGAAAGCAGCAAGGTTCGTGGTAGAGATGTCAACAATGATCGATACCGAGCACCATTAGCAGAGCTGTAACATTTAGTTTTCAAAATAGGATATTAAGGAAAATATTCTATTGGATATTCTCTGCACTTGTACTGGATTTGTTAGGGGTATGTCTCATATATATAGGAAAAGAGACACTGATGTAGGGCATGTGATATTCATTTGAAAGAATACGCTTTGATAAAAAGATTCTCTCTCTCTTACCAAGGGACAAAAAATACATTTTTATCAAGATTCTTGTCCACATTATTCTAGACTTCCCACCAGATCTGAGGATAATTTGAACATCCAAGAATTTGTCTGCCATTCATCATTGTGAGGAAGATAATATCTATCTTCTCCTTTATTGGGTGAATCATTTCTTTATTTACCCAAATACCATTTATTATTATTCATTGCTATTTAATGTTCATTTATCACTCACGTTATTTGAGATGATTATCACACCCCATTATTATTTTTCTACCAGATCTGGTCAACATTAATCACGCTCTCATAACTCGCTAGAAATATTATTGTTAACTAGGTTTAACTCCTTAATACATAGATTTGATTATTTGAGCTAAGAACCATACATTTTGGCGCCGTCTGTGGGGATTTTCTAGTTAAATTTTTAGTTTCTTCTAAATCTATCACTAACACGGCTCACAAACGTAAAAAATAAAAAAGGAAGGAAGAACAAGATCTCCTTTTTTTGTGTGCACAAATTCCAACATGACAAGTAACATAGAAAAAAGCGCAAGGATAATCAATGACCTCCCAAGTAATCTCATGAATGTCATCAACGAAAGCTGCGAAACAGCAGACGAAGGCGCAACGCCCAATGCCTCCCCTAGGCGAGATGAGTCACCTCCCCCTCATTGCAGCATCACAAAATCCCTCGGTCAGGGAGCCTCCACATCTATGGGGGAAGAGATGCCCCCAGTTGTAAAAAAGCTCCTCGAAGCATGGCTAACCGACGCATTGACTAGCGTCCTCAATAAGCCCACCCGGGACGCTGCTGTAGAAAATGCAAGGATTTGCACTGTACAAAATGTGGACTAACAGTGTAACCAACTCCCTCCGCCTCCAATGACAGGTATTACTCACAATGTCAATGATAATTTAGGTGACAACGCTCTATTAGCCATTTTAAAAAGGATGGAGGAAATGGAGAACGAGAACAAGGTGCTCCGAGATCAAATGAAAGAGCACCAAGAAAGGGTCGATAAAATACCAGACGCCCCTAAACTGTTGCCGATGAGAGGTGCCGGTCGGTTCGTCGAGCAGCCATACAGTGATGATGCATCCCCACATGCCATACCGAAAACCTTCAAAATGCCGCCCTACCTAAGAATGTATGATAGCACGACTAACCCTGAAGATCATGTGACTCACTACGACACCGCTGTGAAATGAAATGATATCACCAAAGAACAAGTATCCTCTATTTTGTTGAAGAAATCAACAGACGCACGCGAAACGACGCAAAGCATCGAAAAAACGCACCATAATGACGCATGATGTTCATGACGTCACTTTGATCCAGAAAATACATAACTCCAAAAGTTGCGACATGCCCCTAAAATACATAACCTCAAACATCACGACCCGACCCACTCATCCAATCTTCTCGACCACGACAAATAAAATCCACTCATCAAGGTCGTCTGAGACCGACCTCAATAAGCGGATGGATTAACTGTATAGGACAAAATCTGCCCTAGGATATTTAGGGCAATATAACACTAAGGAAAGGGTTAGTCGAGGTCGACCAAGAAGCAACGAGGTTCGTGGACGAGATGTCAACAATGGTCGATACCGAGCACCATTTGCAGAGGTGTAATGACTAGTTTTCAAAAAAAAATATTAAAGAAAATATTCTATTGGATATTCTCTACACTTGTACTATTAGGGTTTGTTAGGAGTTTGTCTATATATATATATATATATATATATATATATATATATATATATATATATAAAGAGAGAGAGATGTAGGGCATGTGATATTCATTTGTAAAAACACACTTTGATATAAAGATTCTCTCCCTTACCAAGGGACAAACAACACTTTTTATCAAGATTTTTGTCCACATTATTCTAGACTTCTACGAGATCCGAGGATAATATGAACATCCAATGATTTATTTGTCATTCATCATTGTTAGAGGAATAATATCTATCTTCTCCTTTATTGTGAATCATTTCTTTATTTACCTAAATGCCATTTATTATTGATCATTGCTATTTAATGCTCATTTATCACTCATGTTATTTGGGATGATTGTCACACCCCATTATTATTTTTCTACAACTTTAATCACGCTCTTATAACTCGCATCTAGAAATATTATTGTTAACTGGGTTTAATCCCTTAATACATAGATTTGATTATTTGCGCCAAGAACCACAAAAAGGAGGTAATTTTTTTTTTTATTTTCTTCATTTAACAAATTCTGAGCAGCCACAGGTCAATAACTTTTAAACTTGCAATCACTATTCATTTAAGATCTAACCACAAACCAAGCCGCAGACTTGCAATCACTATTCATAGGTTATATTATAAACTCTACTCTCCAAGCTATTAAGCCCAAAAGCTTAAAGAAAAACAACGAAAAAACAATTATAATTTTTTCCAAATTGTATACATCAATTAACATAACTCATACTACTTCAACTGCCGTGAGATGTAAATTCGGAATATTTTCCAGCAAGTCGACGGTGAGCACAGATGCCCTCGGCCGTGGCGGCCGGCTAAAATACTCGTCGACGACGACGGACAACGGTAGCTTGGCCGCCATACGTTCTCGTGTTTTTAGCCACTTAGCTTGCATGTATTTTTGCTTTCGCCATGGTCCAATATGCATTTTCTTCTCTTTCATGCATTTCTTCGCGGCTGCACATAAAATCTTGATCAAAGATAATAATCTCTCAATTTTTCCAACGAATACTTCCGGCAAACATTTTACTAATCTGTTGTATTCTTCACATGCTCTTGCCATCTCAAACTCAGCTCGAAAATTTAACTCGATGATAACTCTTACTTCTCCTTTTTTAGGATTTGAAGAATCGATCACATCTATAAATGTATGTTCACCTGTAACATGGTTAATAAAAGCGTTAATTAAAGGTTATTCTAGATATTTTTCACTTGCCACCAATTAATTAGAACTTTGAACTAGTTCTACGCATAAAAATCATGATATACTTCACTTACGTGGCTAATTAAAAACAACAATATCACTTGATAAAAAAACAAGTAACTAAAGAAAAAGATATGATTTTGTTTGATTTTTCTTGAATAAGGAGATCATTTCTTAAAGTCTTTGTCATACATTTGTTCTTAAGGGATAGCCACAAACAACTAATTTTCCAGCTGTATATATAAGAAATATCAAGACTATGTCATTGCCATACACTAGAGATTTTTAGACTGTTGTCGTAATCAGAGATAATTATTTATTCAAATATATTAAGCTAGATTAATAGTTGGTGTTGAAGTTGTTCATCTAGATATAAAGTAATCATTTATATATTATAAAGAATTTGTCTTTTACTAATTAAGTAATAATCTTCCAAACAGAGGCATATCCCAAATTTTGAGTTTTTGGATTCTAACCAGTAACAACTAGCTGAGTTATGGATAAATTATTTATCCTTATTTAGTGAATTTCTTAACACTTAAAACAAATTATAGCAAACCCCTATTTCCAACAAGAGTTTTAAAAAAACAGATTTAGGAAATAATTAATTACCTGAAGGAATATCTGTAGAGCTTCTCCACTTGGACTTGCAAATTGCAGAGTTAAAACCAGCAGTTTGTAAACGACTACACACCTCCTTCATAAGGCAGTTCCGGCAGCCGTCGTCGGCGGTTTTCCGGCAAGTGCAAATGCCATTAATTTCGGACTGCAGCTTTGCTTCTTTTACTGTCTCTTTTGTAATGCTTCGGATTTGTGATTCTAAGGTAGTAGTCCGATATAGTATACCCTGCAGTTCAAATAGCAAAAATAGTTAAGTTACATGTCCCCTAATTAAATTATGCATGAACTAAACTAGAACGAACGTAAAAAAACAATTCTTTACGCTACGCGTAATTATTCATAATATAAGCAGTGATATTTAATAATTTAATAGTGGCAAAGGGTAACCGGTGCACAAAGCATCCCGTGTTCATGGCTTCATGCCCGGAAAATGACAGCGCATCCTATCCTAATGTAAAGATTAATGGCTGAATATAGGTCACATGGTGTAAAAAATATATATTATCAATTCAATGTATATAAGTTAATATAAAAGAAACAAAAATTAAAAAACTAGGAAATAATGCCGTTTAGAAATTGGAGTTAACGGGTAGGAGAAAATCAAGGAAATGAAGACATAATGAGCTATATTCGGAAAAAAGTATCAACTTTAAAATAAACCCTTAATTAATTACTTTCAATTTAGTTCTTTTTTGTTAACACAATATTGAATTCAAATTATTCAATTGGAACTTTCTTTGATTCTCTAATAAAATAAAGGTTCTTTCCCTTCTCATGTTACAAACAAAAGTTTTCAAAATTTCCCAGAAAATCTTTGCTAAAATCTGTAAAGTTTCATTGGTTTATCGTTATACTTATTCATTAAAAAAAAAATAAGATTAAGAAATTAAAGAAAGGAGAAAACATACTTGTAAAAGCTGATGTTGAGTTTCCCAAAATTGATTATCTTCAACATTTTCAGAACCTTCTTTTTCTTCATCTTCATCTTCTTCATTTTCAACACAAAAATCAACACCAATACTTTCCGGCGACTCGTCGTCTAAAAACCCGAACACCGTATCGGAAATATTTATCGCGGAGTCGCCGGAAAACACCATTAATTCCGGCATATCACACGTTAAAATCCGATGATTCAATGGTTTCCTAGCCATTACTCTAACCATAATAACCTTAATTATTTATTAACTTTATGAATAAGAAGAAAAAGAAAAGCTTACTAAGGTTTTGTTACAATATTTGTAATGTGACTAATTTAATTCTAGAACTGGCTTTATATATATAGTACCAAAATTTTGGGGGAAAAAAAGTGGACAATTTTATCCTTTTGGACAAATAACTACTCTAGGGGAGCCTACCATTACACGTTAAAGTGAATAGAGACAGTCATAATTGGTAGGACCAAAACAGCATGGATCCACGTCAGTCCATGTCTACTATTTTTATCTCTTTCCTAAAAAAAAATCACCTATTTTCATGGATATATACTCGAATATTCTAGTATTGAAAAATCTGATTTTTTAAGTTAGATTTATGTTTTATTCAATTTAAAGAAGTATTAATTTCTCAGTAATAAAGATTAATCAGGTGTAACATAGTAAGTATTTTCTTTTCTTTTTAAATTATCAACTCAATTTTGTTATAATTAGACATAGGAGTTTGTAGTAAAATTGAGATTATTTAGTTAACTTTTTTTATTAAGGTAGGGTCGTGAAGCTTATCTATCGAAGTAAAAAAAAAGTGAAAATTTGCTCGTATAATATTCTAAGTTGCTCATTTTTGCCTTATTTATTTCACTTTAGTTCATTCATATATTTACCCTTAGCAAATCATATCGTATTTGTAATTGTCATTACCGGAGATTCAAGGCAAAACGGATGGACTCCACGTGTCAAATGTTTTGAGGAAAAGGTCCAATGTTACCCCGCAAATTCTAACTATAATTGAAGTTACCTAAAGTAAAAGCTCTCTTACGCAAAAATAATTTTTTTTTTCTTAACGACGAAGATTTATTAGAATAAAAATTAACAGATGCCAAAATTACTCAATATGGCATAACACAAGGGACAAAGTTGACCATTTAATGAAGAAGGAGTGCGTGCGGGGTATGAAATTCCAAAGGAAACTACTATTAGTATTATAGCCTCCTTGACCAAACTTATCTTGAAGCAAAAATCGTTTTTTTTTTGTCAAAAATATTTTTTTCTAAAATTAAGATGTTTAGCCAAACTCTTGAAAGGAAAAAAATGATTTTGAGGAGAAGCAGAAGAAATTTTGGAGAATAGAAAAAAATAATTTCTCTCCAAAAGTACTTTTTGAAAAGCAATTTTGAAAGAAATACACTTAGAAGTAGTTTTTTAAAACTTGGCTAAATTGCTACTCAAAAGTATTTTTTAAATTAATTAGCCAAACACAAACTGCTTCTCACCGAAAGTACTTTTGAGAAAAAAAAACACTTCTAAAAATAAACTGATTTTTATAACTTAGCCAAAAGGGGCTACGAGTGTGCAAGGGATTGATTTTTACCTAATTAAGTTGTATTAACTCTTCGTTTTATTAAAACATTCAATTAAGTACGCATATCCTATCCTTAACTCATGAGGTGGTGACCCACCCAAGGTAGTTTACACGTGGCAAATGCTGGATCGTTCCAATGAAGTGGGCCCAGCTTGTGTTTCCACCTAACATTGGTGAGTGTAATATCCGAATCAAACATTTAAGTTTTATAAGTTTAATATTAAATGAATTATAATAAATTTTTAAACCTAAAATTTTATTCTACATTGAAAGTAGATTTATATTAAACCCGATAATGACAAGCTGTATTAAACCCGATAATAACAAGCTGCATCCGCCCTGACCCAAAAAGAGAGGGGTTGGATGATTGATCAGGGGCGGAGCTAGAGAGCGAGTTACGGGTTCGGTGGAACCCAATAGCTTTGGTTCAAACTCTCTATTTGTTTGATGAAGTTCATTAAACATATACAAATTATTAATTTAGAACCCAATAACTTAAAAATGATTAGAATCTCTAACTCATAAACTTTAAATTACTGGCTCCGCCTTTATGATTGATGTGGGAATCTTTACACCATATGCGGCATTCTGCCAATGGTTTATGCTTTTGAATATGTGGACGAAATTGCATAAAACAGAAATCTAAAGTGGTAAGATGGGCATTATTGTCAATTTGAGTATGCCATTATTTATAAACTAGTAGTCAATATTAGATTTAACTGTTATTAACCTAAATAATTTTATTTACAAATTTCATTTTATTCTTGATTATAATTTTTATAATCATAAATATCATAGAATATTTAAGATTATAAGTTTCAAAATTTTATAATCTCATAAATATTATAATATATTCAAGATCACAAAAGTAAAAATTTTCTTTTCTTAAACTTTATACACATTTAAACTACTCTATGTAAACTGAAACAAAAAGAATATAATTTTTTAATTGATGATTGATGTGGGAAATGGAATCTTTAAACCATATGCGGCGTCCTGCTAATGTATTTTGCTTTCAAACATGTGGACGAAATTGCCGATGGAAAAACAAAAATCTAGAATGGTAAGATAGGGGTATTATTGACATTTTGAGTGTTCAATTATTTGTTCCTAGTCATTCAAGATTAGATTGATGAATAAATAGTGATAAAGTTAGGTATAAGTATTAAAGAAGATGCCAAGATCTATCCTTTTCATAATTCATTGTCTTGTCTCTTTATATAATTTTGTCTCTTACAAATTGATTATTATACCATGGAAATAGGCTTAATGATGATCAAGATGTGATTTACGCATAAATAGATTATAATCTATAATCGTACGTTTATTACAAGGAATAAATAATATCAAAACTATAATATAAAATTTAACCCGATATTAACTAGTACCAATAATCAAACAGCGAATAAATATTAATTCCAAATTTAATATTGAGATTAATATCGTAATCCCACGGGTAACCAAACCAACCCTAAAAGTTTTGTTAGTCCCGCCAATATTGCTGTATTTGTAAATAATAATTCTGCAAAATATAAGTTATCGTAATGAAACAATAATTAATTCGAGCCCACTGAATTCACAGTGTTTTCTTAGGGAATTTAATTCTCTCCTAGTACCCAAGGTAATGGATTATTTCCTCCCAGGATAGAACGAATCACACACTGGTGTAGCGGTACTTCAAACCCCAGTGTTTCAGCGAACACAAAGTTCGGTAGCAAATCACACTTACAGTTGCTTTGTTTGAAGTTAAAACAATACAGAACGAAGGAGTAGAAACTCAGAAAATCGTATGGAAATGCTGAGAGGAAGGAGTGCAATGTATAGCCAAATCTGTTGAGCGATTTCAGTCTTGTGTATTGTGTGTGTCAATTGTCCACCCTCCATGGTGGAGCAAGCATTAGCTTGTTTGTGGAGCAAGCACATTCATGGTAGGAAGAGCATTAGGCGGCTGCCTTGTGGTCAAACACGGATTGAAAAATATCCGTTATAAATGCGGATAATCTTACGTTAATATTTACTATTAACAAATAAATTTGTTCCAAAAAATTAATCAATCAATTGACCGAATCCGTAGCCGTAGCCGTAGCCGTAGTCGAAGCCGAGCGACGATGATGACGGCGCGGGGCTTGCTTTCTTCTTAACTCTTTAAGAGCTACAAGAACAACAATTATATATATACCCACCAAAAATCTTTTTCTCTTCCAATATGTGTCCAGAGGGGGAAACTTAAAATTTTACTCAAAAATTTCATTTTCCCTCCATTTCCCATTTACCCTCATTTTAAGACTATTTCATCTTAAAAACAAAAAACCTCAACAAGTTTATGTAAGAATCACAAATTAAAACCACTTGTCTACTTATGTAAATCTTCACGATTAGCTAGTGCATTTATAATGGTAATTGGGGATTAAAATTTAGAATAATATAAGATCACATTTCTTTTTTTTTTCCTCTCATTTTTTTGTACTTTTTTTGGCTCCTTTTTATAAGCACCCCATTTTTGGTCAAAGAAGAGGTCATGGATGTTTGAAAAACCTAAGTGGAAATTATTAAAATTCTCTTGCTGTCTTAATAAACACATGTGAAAAAGAAATTTAAAGAATTATAAAACCACTTTCTCAGTAATTTCTACCAACATAATAACTTTTTTTGGTTTTTATTCGGTGTCCGGTATCTACACTGGAGCCCGATTATATTCACATTCGCACCGCGTAAGACCCCATTCGAGGGAAAACGCTCCCTACCAAAAATTTTTTCATATTCAGGTCTCGAACCCGAGACCTATGGTTAAGAGAAGAGTAGTCTCATCTACTGCACTATATCCTTTGATGGTAACATAACAACTTGCTAGCTAGTAGATCAGCAGAATTATTTATTGATAGTTGCTACAGCTTCTTCTTCTGTTCTTTTTTTTTTTTTCAGTTCAATCATACTTACTAATTACTATTTCTTGTTTATTTGTATTTTCAGATGCAGATCTGCTATTTAAGATCACATAGGCCAACCTGTTTCTCGTTGAACAGTCAAAACTCCAATTACTAATTTCTTTCATACTTAATCATAGTAGGCGACTGACCCAGAATTTTAAATTTATGGGCTCTAAACTCGATGCCGAACCCATAACTCGTTAAGTCGCTATAGTTACTGGGTTGCCAATTGAATACTTACATATATTTGATAAATTTTATAATACAAATATAAAGTCTAAGCAAAAATAATTGGGTTCGTCCGAACCCGTAACTTTAACTCCCAAAACTCCTGGAAATGTCACTAGGTAGCCACTTTTAAGCATGTTATTTAAAATATATTCACAGTTTACATTAGCCAATTTGCTCAAACTTCAAGACGTCGTGTCCTGAAGTTTGAACCTTGATTTAAACCTTAAGGTTCAAACTTCAGGACATCTTGTCCTAAAGTTCGAAAATTATGTCCAGAAATTTAAATATTATGTCCTGAATTTAAATTAACAGTTTAGAAATTCAAGACACTTAGTCCTGAATTTCAAATTAATAGACTTAGTCCTGAATTTCAAATTAATAATTCAAAAATTCAGGACACTTAGTCCTGAATGTCAAATTAGTAGATAAAAAATTTAGGACACTAAGTCCTAAATTCCAAATTAGTAGCTCAAAAATTGAGGATGCAAAAATTCAAGATATTTAGTGCTCAAGTTTGGACAAATTAATTAATCTAAATTATAAATATATTTTAAATAGCATACTTAACCATTGGTACCGGTGCACTTCATTCTCCCCCAAAACTCCAAATTTACACATTATCCGTTGATCTAAATTTACTTCATGTACGTAAACTCGACTTAATGTTCTACTATTGAATAAGATGAAGAAATAAAGGGATCGTGTAAAGGGACTTCTTACCTTACTTCCCCTAGGATAGATGTTAAATTAATTAAAAATACAAAAGAAAAGTACTTCAAATGTAATACTAATAACTTATAAGATTTAGAAGCATTACATGTGTGATGATAGCTAATTTTTTTCCCCCTTCCCAAATAGTGGAATATGATTCAATGACGTGATTTTAGGTCAGTTTATTGATCCACACGACTCATAAAACATTATATTTGTGTGGAACAAAGTAGAAAACTTCTGGTACAATTGATGGTTACCAAATTGGCCATTCCAAACATCATTGAATGACTAGTTGTTTTAAGCATTTAAATTCATTTTTAAAAGATACTCCACTAGGAAAAACGTCCAAATTGCATGTCCATGTCCTATTTGAAATTGAGCAAATGTATCGTGTATTAAATTTTTGATCTATTTTGTAATGACCCAATCAGTCATTTTGACTTTTATAATCCCGTTCTCTAAAATAAAACTTTCCGTATATATTTTTATTGATTTATGACTTGCGGGGATGGTTGGTTCGGGATTTGAAAGTGTTTGGGTTGAAATCGCAACCCTTGGTTCCTTAAGTTGACTTTAAAATGGGCAAGTTTGACTTCGGTCAATATTTTGAGAAAACGACCCCGGAATCGGGATTTGTCGGTTCCAATAGGTTCGTATGATGATTTCATACTTAGGCGCATGTTCGGATTGGGTTTTGGATAACCCGAAAGCGTTTTGGCGCTTAATAGTAAAAATCAACTATTTGAAGGTTTAAAGTTCTTTAAATTTGGTTTGGAGTAGGTTGTGGAGTAATTGAAATCCGTTTGGAATTCCGAGTCTGAGAATAGTTCCGTATAGTAATTTAAGACTTGCACGCAAAATTTTGTGTCATTCCGAGTAGTTTAAGTATGTTTCGGCGCATTGGAAGTAAATTTAAGAACTTAAATTTTAAGTTGAATCAATTTGGTTTGAGGTGTGGTTCTTAGTTTTGATGTTGTTTTACACGTTCCGAGGGTTCGAGCGAGTCCGTTTCATGATTTCAAACTTCTTGGTATGTTCAGGCAGGGTCCCGGAGGCCCCGAGTGTCAATCGGACGAGGCTCGGACCAAGTTGGAAATTGGGAGCCAAAACTGAAGCTCCCAGCTACTGTTAGAATCGCACCTGCGCTTGGCGAGCCGTAGGTGCGACACTCGCAGAAGCGGACAATTTCCGCAGGTGCGAAGGATTTGGGTGTAGAAGCGGACACGCAGGTGCGGTCCTTTGGGCCCAGGTGCGGAGCCAGTCTGAGAGGGGAATCTCGCACCTGCGAGGCTCTTTCCGCAGATGCGGAACCGCAGGTACGGCTAAGTCTCCGCAGGTACGGAAATCACTGTTGGGCAGAACCTTAAAATAGACTAAGCTCAGTCCATTTTTAGTCCGTTTTTCTTCTATTGTTAGGCGATTTCAGAGCTTTTGAGAAGGGGTTTCAAGTAGCATCTTGGAGGTAAGTTAATTCTAGACACCTTGAGTTAAATACATTGATTATGGGCATATTATAACTAGTAAATCTTAGAAATCAAAGATTTAGATGAAAAACCTAGATTTTTATAAAAACGAGTTTTTAATCATGAAAATGGTTATGGAATTGGATAGAAATTATATATTTGAGTTCTAGAGATTATGGGTAACGTTTTCATCTGAAAATTTCGAACATGTATTAATTATTTTGTATAACATTTGGATAGTTTTGGATTTTTCGGCATCAAATTGAGATTTTCGCGACATTTTTTATCGAAAAAGCAGACTTTGAGACAAGGTAAGTCTCTTGTCTAATCTTGTGAGGGGGAAATTACCCCATAGATAATTAAATTAATAATTGTTGCTAATTGTGGGGGCTACGTACGCACGAGGTGACGAGAGTCCGTGCGTACCTACTAGTAATGCTAAAGTTCGGGTAGTTAGAACTCAAAGCATGAATTACTTGTGTAAATTGTATCTTTTATTTAATTAAATTATTTGGTATATATATATATTGTGAATTGTTAGGGAAGATAGTAAAATATGGGAATATCATATACTTAATTTTCTGTTTAAATTAATTAATTATTAAAATAAGTTATTCATCCTCTCAAATTAATCTTACAATAAATATACTCTCATTCCGGAGGTACATAAGAAAATATCCTCCTTTCTTGTGGTGCGGGCCGAACGCCTCGGCAGTATAGATGCATCTATGGATCGCGCCGCACGTCCCTCGACAGTGTACATGACACTCTGGATCGGACCGTACGACCTCGGTAGAAATTATTCCTAATAATAATAATTACACGATACCCCGATGTTTTAATTGTAGCTTGTGGTGGATTTAATTAATGGATTGGAAATTATTGCATTTAAATTTTTTTTATTATTTCTGCTAATTGAATAAAATTATTGTTAACTCTATGAATCATGATGATTTAAATAATTCTATTTTATTCTATTTATTAGTGTTGACCCTTAGTGAGTGTGAAAGTCGACTATCACGTCTCTATCCCTTTGAGATTAGGCTTGATATTTACTGGGTACACGTTGTTTACATACTCATACTACACTTGCTGCACTTTTTGTGCAGGATCTGAAAGAGGCACTAGTGGAGGACCTATCATGGCACATCCACGTTATGCAAAGGCGTAGTGGTGAGCTGCCTTTCTGAGCCGTTCTGCAGCTACCGGTGCCTCTCCTTGTATTTTCATTATGTCTATTTTTATTTCAGACAATATTTGGAGTTTTGTATAATCTACTAGATGCTCATACACTTGTGACACCAGGTCTTGGCACACACATTGGTAGAATTTAGAATGGTATTATTTTCTTGGATTTAAGTTAATCGGTATCTTTTCTAATTTCTTAATATTGCTAATAAAATAATAAAATTTCTTAGAGAATTATTCTGAAAATACTTGATATATGTTTAATTTATTAGTTGGTTTGCCTAGCTGTAGTGTGGGACGCCATCACGACCTTTAGGTGAAATTGGGTCGTGACAACATGGTATCAGAGCACTAAGTTCACGTAGGTCTCACAAGTTATAAGCAGACCTAATAGAGTCTTGCGGATCGGTACAGAGACGTATGTACTTATCTTCGAGAGGCTATAGGGTGTTAGGAAACTACCTTTCTTCATCTTCCATCGTGCAATTAATGAAGTACTAAATATCTTTCTCTTACTCTCACACAGATGGTGAGAACGCGCTCGAATGAGGCTCCAGACTAGGGAAGAGCTACTCCCCCAGTTGCTAGAGGCCGAGGGAGGGCTCCAGCCCGTTGTATGGGACGAGGACGTCCCAGGACTATTCCAATTATGCTGCCAGTGGGTCCAGCAGAGGATCCCATTATTGAGGAGCAGGGTGAGGTGTCTGTGGCAGAGCCAGCTCCGGTGGATTTCACATCTGCACCGAGATTCCAGGATGTCATGGGTCGTATGATGCGGTTCATGGATACTATGACTCAAGCTGGTTTATTTCCAGCAGACCCAGCCACATCTCAGGCAGGCGGGGGAAGCACAGACCCCTACCGCACAGGCTCATGGACATGCAACTGCTGTATATCAGACCTAGGGTGCACTACCCGTGGGTGGAGCCTAGCCAGTGGCAGCGGCTACACCTGAGCCCAGGCCAGCTAGAGCCTTGGATCCGTAGAAACTATTGGATGTATGGACTAGACTACATCCTCTTGTCTTTTGGGGCAAGCGACATGAGGATCCCTAGGACTTCATTGATCGGTGCAGGGACAGACTGCACAACATGAGTATATTGGAGTCTCATGGGGTTGACTT
This sequence comes from Nicotiana tabacum, assembly GCF_000715075.1. Lineage (NCBI taxonomy): Eukaryota > Viridiplantae > Streptophyta > Magnoliopsida > Solanales > Solanaceae > Nicotiana > Nicotiana tabacum. The sequence goes on from NC_134093.1 coordinate 108,406,812, forward strand.
TGCTACTTTTTAGCTAGAGGGCAGAGTTCGTAGATGGTGGAAGTCTTATATTCTTGACAGACTAGCAGATTCTCCTCCCATGACTTGGGACAGGTTCACCCATATCTTCTTGGACAGGTATATTCCACCCTCCCAGAGGAAAGAGTTGCGGTTTCAGTTTGAGCAGCTCCAGTAGGGTCAGATGTCAGTGACCGATTATGAGGCGAAATTCTCTGAATTATCTCGCCATGCACTTATGATACTCCCTACTGAGGCGGAGAGAGTGCGGAGGTTCGTTGCGGGTTTACATACTAGCATTCAGGCCACTATGGCCCGAGAGGTTGAGATGGGTACTTCTTATGAGTTAGTCGTGGAGATAGCCCGCAGGATTGAGGGTGTACGTCAGCGGAGCCGAGAGCAGGTTATGAGAGATAAGCGGTTCAAGTATTCTGGAGAGTTCAGAGGTGCTCCGTCTAGGAGCAGAGGTCAGTTAGTGAGAGGGCAGTCCAGCAGGCCCCCATATCCAGCACCACCGTCTCCTCGGGGTGCTCCAGTGCGACCTTATTTCAGTGCTATACCAGAGAGTTCTTACCGCTCACCGGCTTTTCAGGTCACCAGGGCAAGACTTCTAGTCAGCAGCTTATCGCACCGAAAAGTTGTTATGAATGCGGGGATCCCAGTCACATACGGAGATTCTGTCCCAGGCTTCGGGGTAGACTAATGCAACAGGGTCAACAACTTATGATTACTACACCAGTTGCTCCACCAGTCGTCCGACCAGCAAGAGGTGGAGGACAGGTGGGTAGAGGTCGTCCTAGAGGTGGAGGTCAACCAGGTGGAGGCCAGCCAGTTAAAGCTCCAACTCGATTCTATGCTTTTCATGCCAGACCATATGCGGAAGCCTCAGATGCCGTGATTACATGTATTATTTCTGTTTGCGGCAAAGATGCCTCAGTATTACTTGATCCAGGATCTACGTATTCATATGTGTCATCTCTATTTGCTTAATTCTTGGGTGTTTCTCGTGAGTCCTTGAGTACTCATGTTTATGTGTCCACTCTTGTGGGCGATTATGTTGTTGTGAATCGGATCTACTGATCCTGTATTATTACATTCTGTGGTTATGAGACTAGAACAAATCTCTTATTGCTTGAGATGACCGACTTTGAAATCATCCTGGGTATGGACTGGTTATCTCCATATCATGCTATTCTAGATTGTCATGCCAAGACTGTCACCTTGGCTATTCCAGCATTGCCTAGACTGGAGTGGAAGGGTTTGTCTGTTAGTGCATTTAATCGGGTTATTTCTTTTATGAAGGCTCAACACATGGTTGAGAAGGGTTGTTTAGCTTATCTGGACTATGTTCGGGATACTACTGCAGAGACTCCGGCTATTGATTCAGTGCCTGTAGTTCGGGAGTTCTCCGATGTATTTCCTTAAGATCTTCTAGGTATGCCACTGGATAGTGATATTTATTTCTGTATTGACCTGGCTCCAGCTACCCAGCCTATATCTATTCCACCGTATCGCATGGCTCTGAAAGAATTGAAAGAATTGAAAGAACAGTTTGAGGAGTTACTAGCCAAAGGGTTCGTCAAACCGAGTATATCGCCTTGGGGTGCACCAGTATTATTTGTGAAGAAGAAGAATGGAACAATGCGAATGTGTATTGTTTATCATCAATTAAACAAAGTCACTATTAAGAACAAGTACCCGTTGCCGCGTATTGATGATCTATTTGACCAGTTGCAGGGTGCTAGAGGGTTCTCTAAGATTGACTTGAGGTCGGGTACCATCGGTTGAAGATTCGGGATTTAAATATTCCGAAGACTGCTTTCCGGACTAGATATGGTCATTATGAGTTTCTGGTGATGTCTTTTGGTTTAACTAATGCCACGACAACATTTATGGATCTGATGAACAGGGTATTCAGGCCGTATATTGATTCGTTTGTCATTGTCTTCATTGATGACATTTTGATCTATTCGTGCAGTAAGGAGAAGCACGAGCAACATATGAGAGTGGTGCTTCAGACGTTGCGAGAACAAAAGCTATATGCTAAGTTCTCCAAATGTGAGTTCTGGCTAGAGTCTGTAACATTTTTGGGGCATATTATATCGGGTGACGGTATTAAAGTCGATCCCAAAAAGATTGAGGCAGTTCAGAGTTGGCATTGTCCCACTTCAGCGACTGAGATCAGGAGTTTCCTAGGTTTAGCAGGTTATTATCATCGGTTCGTGGAAGGCTTTTCATCTATTGCAGCACCTTTGACCAAATTAGCCCAGAAGGGTGCTCCGTTCCGATGGTCCGATGATTGCGAGGTGAGCTTTCAGAAGCTCAAGACAACATTGACTACAACACTAGTGTTAGTGTTACCTTCCGGTTCGGGGATGTATACAGTGTATTGTGACGCTTTACGCATCGGCTTGGGTTGTGTACTGATGCAGGAAGGGCGAGTTATTGCATATGTTTTATGTCAGCTGAGGCCCCACGAGAAGAATTATCTAGTGCATGATTTGGAGTTAGCTGTGATTGTTCATGCTCTTAAGATTTGGAGGCATTATCTTTATGGGGTGTCTTGTGAAGTTTACACCGATCATCGCAGTTTGCAGCATTTGTTCAAGCAGAGGGATCTAAATTTGAGGCAGCGCAGATGGCTTGAGTTACTAAAAGATTATGATATTACTATCCTGTATCATCCGGGGAAAGCAAACATGGTTGCAGACACCTTGAGTAGGAAAGTGGAGAGTATAGGTAGTTTGGCTTTCATTTTAGTAGAGGAGAGGCCATTTGCTGTGGATATTCAGTCCTTGGCTAACAAACTTGTGCGGTTGGATATTTCAGAGCCCAGCCAAGTTCTCGCATTGTTTATGGCCCAGTCTTCACTATTTGAGCAGATCAAGGCTCGCCAGTATGATGATCCACACTTAATGGTTCTGTGAGAAACGATACTACGAGGTGGTGCCAAGGAAGTTACTATTGGCGCGAATGGTGTTCTGCCACTCCAGGATCGTCTGTGTTCCTAATGTGGATGAACTGAGGAAAAAGATCCTAGAGGAGGCACACAATTCTCAGTATTCTATTCTCCAGGTGCTACGAAGATGTATCGTGATTTGGGCCAGCATTATTGGTGGCAGCGAATGAAAAAGAACATAGTTGAGTATGTAGCTAGGTGTCTAAATTGCCAACAAGTTAAATATGAGCACCAGAGGCCAGGTGACCTACTTCAGCAGATGACTATACCGGAGTGGAAATGGGAACACATTACTATGGACTTTGTAGTTGGGTTGCCGTGGACTTTGCGGAAGTTTGATGTAGTTTGGGTCATTGTGGACAGGTTGACTAAGTCAGCACACATCATTCCGGTTGTGACTACGTATATTTCAGAGAGGTTGGCCCAAATATATATTCAGGAGATAGTCCGGTTACATGGTGTGTCCATTTCCATCATATCAGATAGAGGCCCTCAATTTACTTCACATTTTTAGAGAGCAGTACAGAGTGAATTGGGGACGCGTGTAGAGCTTAGCACAACATTTCATCCGCAGACTGACGTGCAGTCAGAACGGACAATTCAGATTTTGGAGGATATGCTCAGGGCATGTGTGATTGACTTTGGAGGTCAGTGGGATCGTTCCTTTGGCCGAGTTTGCTTATAACAACAGTTACCAATCCAGCATCGAGATGGCTCCGTTTGAGGCTTTATATGGTCGGCGATGTCGTTCGCCCATTGGATGGTTTGAGCCCTGTGAGGCTAAGTTATATGGTACTGATTTGGTGAAGCATGCCTTGGAAGAGGTAAAGTTAATTCAGGAGCGACATCGCACAGCACAGTCCAGACAGAAGAGTTACGCAGATCAGAAAGCACGTGATTTATCATTTATGGTGGGTGAAAAAGTTCTCTTGAAAGTTTCGCCGATGAAGGGAATCATGAGATTTGGGAAAAAGGGGAAACTGAGCCCAAGGTTTATAGGCCCATTCGAGGTGTTGGGATGAGTTAGGGAGGTTGCTTACGAGCTTGCTTTGCCTCCCAGTCTATCCGGAGTTCATCCGATTTTCCAGGTATCTATGCTCCAGAAGTATCATGCCGAACTGTCACATGTGTTAGACTTCACCACAATTAAGCTAGATAAGAGTTTGGGTTATGAAGAGGAGCCAGTTGCCATTATTGATAGACGGGTTCGCCAGTTGAGGTCCAAGAGGATTTCTACAGTAAAGGTCCAGTGGAGGGGCCAACCAGTTGAGGAAGCGACTTGGGAGGCCGAGGAAGACATGCGGAACGAATATCCCCACTTATTTAGCACTCCAGGTATTATTCTAAACCCGTTCGAGGACGAACGTTTGCTTAAGATGTGGAGAATGTAATGACCCAACCGGTCATTTTGACTTTTAGAACCCCGTTCCCTAAAATAAAACTCCCCATATGTGCTTTTATTGATTTATGACTTGCGGAGAAGGTTGGTTCGGGATTTGGAAGTGTTTGGGTTGAAATCGGAACCCTTGGTTCCTTAAGTTGGCTTTAAAAGGGTCAAGTTTGACTTTGGTCAACATTTTGAGAAAACGATCTCGGAATCGGGATTTGTCGGTTTCAATAGATTCGTATGATGATTTCGGACTTGGGCGTATGTTCGGATCAGGTTTTGGATATGTAACGACCCGGCCGGTCGTTTCGAGAGTTATAGCCCCGTTTTCTCCATTTCTACTTCTTTTTGTGTTATTCAGCTATATTATGTTATAGCGGGTTAGTTGGTTTGGGACCGGAGTGGTTTCAGAGTGAATTGAGACACTTAGTCTCTTAAGTAAAATCTTAAGTTAGAAAAGTCAACTGGATGTTGACCTATATGTAAACGATCTCGGATTTGAATTCTGATAGTTCCGTTAGCTCCGTTAGGTAATTTTGGACTAAGGAGTGAGTCCGAAATATGATTTGGAGGTCCGCGGTAGAATTAGGCTTAAATTGGCGAAATTGGAAATTCAGCGATTTTGGTCGGCAGTGGAAAATTTGATATCGGGGTCGGAATGGAATTCCGAAAGTTGGAGTAGGTTCGTAGTGTTATTTGTGATGTGTGTGCAAAATTTGAGGTCATTCGGACATGGTTTGGTTAGTTTCAGCATCGGTTGCCGAATTTGGAAATTTAGAAGTTCTTAGGCTTGAATCCGAGGGTAATTTGATGATTTGGTGTTGTTTTGAGTGATTCGAAGGTTCGACAAAGTTGGTATGTTGATATATGACTTGTTGGCATTTTTGGTTGAGGTCCCGAGGGCCTCGGGGTGATTCCGGGTGTTTAACGGATTTGTCGAATTTGGAAAATGCAGCAGGAGCTGCTGCTACTACTATTTTCGCACCTACGAAAGAAAGCCTCGCAGGTGCGAGGCCGCTGGTGCGCGTGGGCAGTGCGCAGGTGCGGGCAACGCTGTTCTAGGCAAGATGCGCAGGTGCGAGTTGGAGGTCGCATCTGCGAGCCCGCAGGTGCGAAACCTGGGGCGCAGATGCGGAGAAGGGAAATGTTGGGCAGGCTTCACAGAAGCGAAGGAAACACGCAGGTGCGCCTTCGCAGGTGCGATGGGTTTGCCGCAGATGCGGAGTCTGGGCGCGAAAGTGAGTTGTACAGGTGCATCTCCTTGGACCGCAGGTGCAAGAAAATGGCCGCAGGTGCGAGGAGCCTGGGTAGAGGGTACATATTGCCCACTTCGCGAATTTTGGTTCATTCTTCACCATTTCTATTCGGTTTTTGGAGCTTTTGGGAGAGATTTGAAGAGGGAATCAAGGGGATTTCGTTGAGGTAAGTTACTTGAGCCCTAATACTTGTATATATGGTGATTGTTTGTTGTTTAATCATTGTAATTAGTGAAAATGAGGGGTTAGTGCTTGGAATTTTTGGAGAGTAATTTAAAGATTTGAAGGACCAAACGATGTCGGATTTTGATGAATTTGGTATGGTTAGACTCGTGGTTGAATGAGCTTTCTAGTTTTGTATTTTTTTCGGATTTTGAGACGTGGGCTCGGGGGCCGGGTTTGAGCCAATTTCGGGTTTTGGTCTAATTTTGTAGCTTTTCTTGTGGAATTCATTTCATTAGCGCGTATTGATGGTATTGTACTGATTGTGAATAGATTCGGAGCATTTGGAGGCCAAGTCCAGAGGTAAGAGCATTGCGGGGTAGAGATTTGACCGGTTTGAGGTAAGTAACGATTGTAAATCTACTCATGAGGGTACAAAACCCCGGATATTTTTATCATTCTACTATTTTTAGTGATGCACATGCTAGGTGACGGGCGTGTGGGCGTGCAGTGTTGGGGATTTTGACTTCGTCCGTCCCGTAGCAACTGTAAAGTTGCATATTTTGTTGAAACTATATGATACTTATATGTTTTAGAAAGAGTTTCTGTAAATTGGGCTGAATGCCTTATTCGGGCCTTGCGCCAGTGCTGTTTGGACCCTTAGGGGATTTTCTTACCATCCTCTCATTGTTTTTGATTGAAAATTCATACTCAGTCATGTTTATACTTGTTTACCGCGTAACTCAGTTTTATGACTCTATTTTGATGCATATAAATATTTTGGGCCGAATGCCTTGTTTTATAGAAATGCCCGAGTGGCTTGAGAGGTTTATGACTAAGTGAGGCCGAGGGCCTGATTTGTGAGGATGAGTGTGGATCGGGGCTGCCCACCTGCAGCATACTTTATTATTATAGCACGTGAGTTGTCCGTGCAGCACGTGAGTTGTCCGTGCAGATTATAGCGCTTGGGCTGAAGGAGCCCCTCCGGAGTCTGTACACACCCCCAGTGAGCGCAGGTACCTACTGAGTGCGAGTGCCGAGTGCCGAATGCTGAGTGACTGGGAGGCATGAGTGATTGTGAGGTATGCCCGAGTGGCAAGAGTGATGGTGAGGTATGCCCGAGTGGCACGAGTGACTGTGAGGTTTGCCCGAGGGGCTGTATATGAGTGATGTTTTGCCCGAGGGACTGTTTATGATTTCATCATTTTTGCTCACCTTTGCATTTTTCCTCTGTCTGAAAACTGTTGAAAAATATCTTTAAATGATATTTACTGGAACTGGGTTAAACGAGATGTTTTGATTCAAATCCTGATTTTTAAAGCATGTTGTACTTTACTGAGATTTCCTGATATGAATGTTATATGCTTTATTGCTCGTCACTACTGCTCAGTCTTTATTTATTGTTGTTACTTACTGAGTTGGCACACTCACGTTACTCCCTGCACCTTGTGTGCAGATTCAGGTGTAGCTGGACACAGTAGCGGTTATTGATTGTTCTAGTTGCAGATTTTCTTGGAGATAGCAAGGTAGCTGTTTGGCGATCGCAGCCCCTGCTCTTCTCCCTCTTATCTTCCTCTAGTTGTATTTATCTATTTTTCAAGATGAGTTAGCCTTGATATTGTTAGATAGTTTGTAGTAGATGCTCATGAATAGTGACACCCCGATGTCGGGCTTTTCTTTTCGCACTTTTATTTTGATTGGAACTCCTTTACGAAGGTTTTTATGCTAAATAACCTTGAAATTATCTTTAAAATGAGAATATCAGTTTGTTTTGGAAATGAGTCGGCTTGCCTAGTTCCACGATAGGCGCCATCACGATAGGGGTTAGTTTTGGGTCGTGACAGATTGGTATCAAAGCCTAGGTTACATAGGTCTCACGAGTCATGAGCGAGTTTAGTAGAGTCTTGCGGATCGGTACGGAGATGTCTGTACTTATCTTCGAGAGGCTGCAAAACCTTTAGGAAACTCCACATTCTTGAATTCTTGTCGTGCGAATTTATTGATTCTAGTAACTAAACATCTGTTGTTTCATTCTCTTATAGATGGTGAGGACTCATACTACCGGTCAGGAGGGCTAGCCACCAGTACCACCAACTAGGGCCGCGAGAGGCCGAGGCCACAGTAGAGGCCATGGTAGGGGCAGAGGTGCAGCCCGTACAACAGCTGGGGCAGTACTTGTAGATCTACTAGTTGTCCCAGATCAGGACCAAGTTCCAGTTATTGATGCACCAGCTGAGGCACCACCTATGCCTATTGTAATTCCAAGCCTTCAGGAGGCCCTAGCTCAGATTCTGACAGCGTGTACTGGCCTTGCTCAAGCGGTCTCTATTTCGACGGCCGCAGCGACTTCTCAGGCTAGGGGAAGCACTCAGACTCCCGTCGCTCGCACACCCGAGCAGGTTATTTAGGGACTTCAGACACCGAAGCCACCACCAGCCTAGCCGGTTACTGTTGCTCAGGATTATGTGGTTCCTGCTATGCCTGATGATGATCAGCGTAGGTTGGAGAGGTTTGGGAGACTTCAGCTACCACCTTTCAGTGGCACAGAGAGAGAGAATGCTCAGGACTTTTTGGACAGGTGTCAGAGGATACTCCGTACTGCTGGTATTTTAGAGACTTGTGGGGTCTCATTCACTACCTTTCAGTTCTCTGGGGCTGTACTCAGATGGTGGGAGACTTACGAGAGGCGTAGGCCTGATGGCGCAACACCACTTACTTGGCAGCAGTTCTCCGTGGTCTTTTTGGAGAAGTTCGTGCCTCGATCCCGCAGAGAGGAGTTGCGCATACAGTTTGAGCGGCTTCACCAGGGTGATATGTCTGTGACACAGTATGAGATATGATTCTCTGAGTTGGCCCATCATGCTATCTAGTTGGTTCCCACGGACAGAGAGAGGATCATGAGGTTTATTGATGGCCTCACTTATCAGCTGCAGTTGCTCATGACCAGGGAGTGGGTTTTGGGTGCTACCTTTGATGAGGTTGTCGACATTGCTCGGCAGATTGATATGGTTCGCAGTCAGGAGAGGGTTAAGAGGGAGGCCAAGAGGCCTCGTGGTCAGGGTGGATTCAGCGGTGCTCCTTTTGGGGGTCAGTTCCAGCACGGTAGAAGTCGTCATTTCAAACAGGCTCAGTCAGCTCGGCCATTTCATCGGGGTGCATCATCTGGCCATGGTTCTCACAGTTCTCACCAGGGCCACTCATCACTTAGTGCCCTTCCAGTTCAGAGTTCGTCCCGTGCTCCACCTGTTCAGGGCTCTTCCATGCCAGGTTCTTCTACCAGTTATCCCGGTGCTAGGGGTTCCCTTCAGTTTCCGCTGCCAGCACCAGGGAGTTATTTTGTGTGTGGGAAGCTTGGGAATATGTGGAGGCAGTATCCTCATCGTCATGGAGGTCTATCTTAGCAGAGGAGTAAGCCTCCGACTACAGCACCAGTTACCTCACCACCCCCCCCCTAGTCAGCTCGGGGTGGAGGTCAGTCAGCTAGAGGTCGCCCTAGAGGGGGAGGCAGATCAGGGGATGGTCAGGCCCGTTTCTATGCTCTCCCTGCCAGACCAGATGCTATCGCTTCAGATGCTGTGATTACAGGTATTGTCTCAGTTTGTCACAGAGATGCCTCAGTATTTTTTGACCCTGGTTCCACGTATTCATATGTTTCCTCGTATTTTGCCCATTTTCTGGATATACCCCGTGAGTCTCTAGTTTCTTCTGTTCATGTATCTACTCATGTGGGCGATACTATTATTGTGGACCGCATATATCGATCATGTGTGGTGACTATTGGGGGTCTGGAGACCCAATTGGACCTTTTGCTGCTCAGTATGGTCGACTTTGATGTGATATTGGGTATGGATTGGTTATCTCCATATCATGCTGTTCTAGATTGTCACACTAAGACGGTGACATTGACTATGCCGGGAATTCCGAGGGTTGAGTGGAGCGGTTCTATAGATTATGTACCAAATGGGGTGATTTCATATTTGAAGGCTCAGCGCATGGTTGGGAAGGGTTGCCTATCTTATTTGGCTTTTGTGAGGGATGTTAGTGCAAAGACTCCTGCTATTAATTCTGTTCCGGTGGTACGTGATTTTTCGGATGTGTTTCTTGCAGACCTGCCGGGCATGCTGCCTGACAGGGATATTAACTTTGGTATTGATTTGGTGCCGGGCACTCAGCCCATTTCTATTCCACCATATCGTATAGCACCAGAGAAGTTGAAGGAATTGAAAGAACATCTTCAGGAACTCCTTGTTAAGGGGTTTATTCGGCCTAGTGTGTCACCTTGGGGTGCACTGGTTCTATTTGTGAAGAAGAAGGATGGTTCCATGAGAATGTGTATTGATTACAGGCAGTTGAACAAGGTCACAATCAAGAATGAGTATCCTTTCCCTCGCATTGATGATTTATTCGACCAGCTTCAGGGAGCGAGGGTGTTCTCCAAGATTGATTTGAGGTTCGGTTATCACCAGCTGAAGATTCGGGATTCAGATATTCTTAAGACAACTTTCAGGACCCGATATGGCCCTTTATGAGTTCTTGGTGATGTCTTTTGGGCTGACCAAGGCCCCAGCAATGTTCATGCATTTGATGAACAGAGTATTCCAGCCCTATTTGGACTCATTCGTTGTTGTATTCATTGATGAAATCCTGGTGTACTCTCGTAGCCAGGAGGAACACGATCAATATTTGAAGATTGTATTACAGAGATTGAGGGAGGAGAAGCTTTATGCAAAGTTCTCCAAATATGAGTTTTGGCTCAGTTCGGTAGCATTCTTGGGGCACGTGGTGTCTAGTGAGGGTATTCAGGTGGATCCGAAGAAGATAGAGGCGGTGCAGAGTTGGCCCAGACCATCCTCAACCACGAAGATTAGGAGCTTTCTTGGTTTGGCGGGTTACTACCGTCGCTTTGTGGAGGGATTTTCATCTATTGCATCGCCCTTGACTAAATTGACCCAAAAGGGTGCTCCATTCAGGTGGTCGGATGAGTGTGAGGAGAGCTTTCAGAAGCTCAAGACTGCTTTGACCACAACTCCAGTGTTGGTTCTGCCATCAGTTTCAGGTTCTTACACCGTATATTGTGATGCCTCGAGGATAGGCATTGGTTATGTTTTGATGCATGAGGGTAGGGCGATCGCCTATGCCTCGCGCCAGTTGAAGACCCATGAGAAAAACTATCCTGTCCATGATCTTGAGTTAACGGCCATTGTTCACGCCTTGAAGATTTGATGTCATTATTTGTATGGGGTTCATTGTGAGATCTATACTGATCACTGGAGTTTGCAGTATCTGTTAAAGCAGAAGGATCTTAATTTGCGTCAACGGAGATGGTTGGAGCTTCTTAAGGACTATGATATCACTATTTTGTACCATCCGGGGAAGGCCAATGTGGTAGCCGATGCTTTGAGTCACCGGGCAGAGAGTTTGGGGAGTTTAGCATATCTTCCAGCAGCAGAGAGACCGCTGGCATTGGATGTTCAAGCCTTAGCGGGCCAGCTTATCAGATTGGATATTTCAGAGCCTAGTCGGGTATTGGATTGTATGGTCTCCAGGTCTTCTCTTTATGACCATAGTAGGGAGTGTCAGTATGATGACCCCCACTTGCTCGTTCTTCAGGACAGAGTTCAGAGAGGTGATGCTAGGGATGTGACTATTGGTGATGACGGCGTGCTGAGAATGAAGGGCCGGATATGTGTGCCTAATGTAGATGGGCTTCGAGAGTTGATTCTTGAGGAGGCCCACAGCTCGCGGTATTCCATCCATCCGGGTGCCGCGAAGATGTACCAGGATTTGAGGCAGCACTATTGGTGGAGGCGGATGAAGAAGGATATAGTTGGGTTTGTGGCTCGGTGCCTCAACTGTCAGCAGGTTAAGTATGAGCATCAGAGACCGGGTGGCTTGCTTCAGAGATTAGAGATCCTAGAGTGGAAGTGGGGAGCAGATCACCATGGACTTTGTAGTTGGGCTCCCACAGACTTTGAAGAAGTTCGATGCTATTTGGGTTATTGTGGATTGGCTGACCAAGTCTGTGCACTTCATTCCAGTTGGTACTACTTACTCTTCAGAGCGGTTGGCTGAGATTTACATCCGAGAGATCGTTCGCCTGCATGGTGTCCCTATTTCCATCATTTCAGATAGGGATACTCAGTTCACATCGCAGTTAGGGTTGTACAGCGGGAGTTGGGTACTCAGGTTGAGTTGAGCACGGTTTTTCACCCTCAAACGGACGGGCAATCTGAGCGCACTATTTAGTTATTGGAGGATATGTTGCGTGCTTGTGTCATTGACTTTGGGGGTTCATGGGACCAGTTTCTTCCACTCGCAGAGTTTGCATATAATAACAGTTATCAGTCGAGTATTCAGATGGATCCATACGAGGCTTTATATGGGAGGAGGTGTAGATCTCCGGTTGGATGGTTTGAGTCGGGTGAGGCTAGGCTCTTAGGTACAGACTTGGTCCATGACGCATTAGATAAGGTGAAATTAATTCAAGAGCGGCTTCACGCGGCGCAGTCTAGGCAGAAGAGCTACGTGGATAGGAAGGTCTGTGATGTGTCTTTTATGGTTGGGGAGAATGTTTTGCTGAAGGTATCACCCATGAAGGGTGTTATGAGATTTGGGAAGAGGGGCAAGTTGAGCCCCCGATTCATTGGGCCTTTTGAGGTACTTCAGAGGATAAGGGAGGTAGCTTATAAGCTTGCCTTGCCACCCAGCTTGTCGAGTGTGCATCCAGTGTTTCATGTTTCCATGCTCTGGAAGTATATTAGAGATCCGTCCCATGTTTTGTATTTCAGCACGGTTTAGTTGGAGGGTGATATAACTTTTGATGTGGAGCCGGTGGCTATTTTGGATCGGCAGGTTCAAAGGTTGAGGTCAAAGGATATAGCTTCAGTGAAGGTGCGATGGAGAGTCCTGTGGAGGAGGCCACCTGGGAGACCGAGTGGGAGATACAGAGCAGATATCCACGCCTATTCGAGACTCCAGGTATATTTCTAGACCCGTTCGAGGACGAACGAATGTTTAAAAGGGGGAGGATGTAATGACCCGGCCGGTCGTTTCGAGAGTTATAGCCCCGTTTTCCCCATTTCTACTTCTTTTTGTGTTATTCAGCTATATTATGTTATATCGGGTTAGTTGGTTCGGGACCGGAGTGGTTTCAGAGTGAATTGAGACACTTAGTCTCTTAAGTAAAAACTTAAGTTGGAAAAGTCAACTGGATATTGACCTATGTATAAACAATCTCGGACTTCAATTCTGATGGTTTCGTTAGCTCCGTTAGGTGATTTTGGACTTAGGAGTGCATTCGAAATGTGATTTGGAGGTCCGTGGTAGAATTAGTCTTGAATTGGCGAAATTAGAAATTCGGCGATTTTGGTCGGCAGTGGAAAATTTGATATCGGGGTCGGAATGGAATTTCGGAAGTTGGAGTAGGTTCGTAGTGTCATTTGTGATGTGTGTGAAAGATTTGAGGTCATTCGGACGTGGTTTGGTTGGTTTCAGCATCAGTTGCCGAATTTGGAAATTTAAAAGTTCTTAGGCTTGAATCCGAGGGTAATTTGATGATTTGGTGTTGTTTTGAGTGATTCGAAGGTTCGACTAAGTTGGTATATTGATATATGACTTGTTGGCATTTTTGGTTGAGGTCCCGAGGGCCTCAGGGTGATTCCGGATGGTTAACGGATTTGTCTTAGATGGAAAATGCAGCTGGAGCTGCTGCTACTGCTAGTTTCGCACCTGCGAAAGAAAGCCTCGCAGGTGCGAGGCCGCTGGTGCGTGTGGGGAGTGCGCAGGTGCGGGCAACGCTGGTCTAGGCAAGATGCGCAGGTGCGAGTTGGAGGTCGCATCTGCGAGCCCGCAGGTGCAAAACCTGGGGAGCAGATGCGGAGAAGGGAAATGATGGGCAGGCTTTGCAGAAGCGGAGGAAACGCGCATGTTCGCCTTCGCAGGTGCGATGGGTTTGCCACAGATGCGGAGTCTGGGAATGTAAGTGAGTTGCGCAGGTGCGGCTCCTTGGACCGCAGGTGCGAGGACCTTGGTAGAGGGTACATATTGCAGACTTCGCGAATTTTGGTGCATTCTTCACCATTTCTATTCGATTTTTGGAGCTTTTGGAGAGATTTGAAGAGGGAATCAAGGGGATTTCGTTGAGGTAAGTTACTTGAGACCTAATTCTTGTATATATGGTGATTTTTCGTTGTTTAATCATTGTAATTAGTGAAAATGAGGGGTTAGGGCTTGGACTCTTTGGAGAGTAATTTAAGGATTTGAAGGACCAAACGATGTCGGATTTTGATGAATTTGGTATGGTTAGACTCGTGAGTGAATGAGCTTTCTAGTTTTGTAATTTTTTTGGATTTCGAGACGTGGGCTCGGGGGCCGGGTTTGAGCCAATTTTGGGTTTTGGTCTAATTTTGTAGCTTTTCTTGTGGAATTCATTCCATTAGTGCGTATTGATAGTATTGTACTGATTGTGAATAGATTCAGAGCATTTGGAGGCCGAGTCCAGAGTCAAGAGCATTGCGGGGTAGAGATTTGACCGGTTTGAGGTAAGTAATGATTGTAAATCTACTCATGAGGGTACGAAACCCCAAATCTTTTTATCATTCTACTATTTTTAGTGACGCACATGCTAGGTGACGGGCATGTGGGCGTGCAGTGTTAGGGATTTTGACTTGGTCCATCCCGTAGCAACTGTAAAGTTGCATATTTTGTTGATACTATATGATACTTATATGTTTTAGAAAGAGTTTCTGTAAATTGGGCTGAATGTCATGTTCCTGCCTTGCGCCAGTGCTGTTTGGACCCTTAGGAGCTTTTTTTACCATCCTCTCATTGTTTTCGATTGAAAATCCATACTCAGTCATGTTTATACTTGTTTAACGCGTAACTCAGTTTTATGACTCTATTTTGATGCATATAAATGTTTTGGGCCGAATGCCCTATTTTACAAAAATGCCCGAGTGGCTTGAGAGGTTTATGACCGAGTGAGGCCGAGGGCCTGATTTGTGAGGATGAGTATGGATCGGGACTGCCCGCCTGCAACATACTTTATTATTATAGCACGTGAGTTGTCCGTACAGATTATAATGCTTGGGCTGAAGGAGCCCCTCCGGATTCTGTACACACTCCCAGTGAGCGCATGCACCTACTGAGTGCGAGTGCCGAGTGCCGAATGCTGAGTGACTGGGAGGCATGGGTGATTGCGAGGTATGCCCGAGTGGCAAGAGTGATGGTGAGATATGCCTGAGTGGCACGAGTGACTGTGAGGTTTGCCCGAGGGGCTGTATATGAGTGATATTTTTCCCGAGGGACTATTTATGATTTCATCATTTTTTCTCACCTTTGCATTTTTTCTCTGTCTGAAAAATGTTGAAAAATATCTTTATATGCTTTATTTCTCGTCGCTTCTGCTCAGTATTTATTTATTGTTGTTACTTACTGAGTTGGCGTACTCACGTTACTCTCTGCACCTTGTGTGCAGATATAGGTGTAGCTAGACACGGTAGCGGTTATTGATTGTTCTGGTTGCATATTTTCTTGGAGATAGCAAGGTA
The DNA here is from genome assembly GCF_000715075.1 of Nicotiana tabacum. Classification (NCBI taxonomy): domain Eukaryota; kingdom Viridiplantae; phylum Streptophyta; class Magnoliopsida; order Solanales; family Solanaceae; genus Nicotiana; species Nicotiana tabacum. The sequence continues at coordinate 108,422,121 of NC_134093.1, forward strand.
GCTGTTTGGCGATCGCAGCCCCTGCTCTTCTCCTTCTTATCTTCCTCTAGTTGTATTTAGCTATTTTTCAGGCTGAGTTAGCCTTGATATTGTTAGACAGTTTATAGTTGATGCTCATGACTAGTGACACCCCGATGTCGGGCTTTTCTTTCCGCACTTTTATTTTGATTGGAACTCATTTACGAAGGTTTTTATGTTAAATAACCTTGAAATTATTTTTAAAATGAGAATATCGGTTTGTTTTGAAAATGAGTCGGCTTGCCTAGTTCCACGATAGGCGCCATCACGACAGGGATTAGTTTTGGGTCGTGACAGGATAACCCGGGAGCGTTTTGGCGCTTAATAGTAAAAATCAACTATTTGAAGGTTTAAAGTTCTTTAAATTTTGTTTGGAGTAGGTTTTGGAGTAATTGAAGTCCGTTTGAAATTCTGAGTCTGAGAATAGTTCCATATAGTGATTTAAGACATGCATGTAAAATTTCGTGTCATTCCGAATAGTTTAAGTATGTTTCGGTGCATTGGAAGTAAATTTAAGAACTTAAAAATTTTAAGTTGAATCAATTTGGTTTGAGGTGTGATTCTTAGTTTTGATGTTGTTTTACATGTTCCGAGGGTTTGAGCGAGTCCGTTTCATGATTTCAAACTTGTTGGTATGTTCGGACGGGGTCCCGGGGGCCCCGAGTGTCAATCGGACGAGGCTCGGACCAAGTTGGAAATTGGGAGCCAAAACTGAAGCTCCCAGCTACTGTTAGAATCGCACTTGCGCTTGGTGAGCCGCAAGTGCGACACTCGCAGGTGCGGCAGTCGCTCGCAGAAGCGGATAATTTTCGCAGGTGCGAAAGATTTGGGCACAAAAGCGGACACGCAGATGCGGTCCTTTGGGCGCAGGTGCGGAGCCAGTCTAAGAGGGGAATCTCGCACCTACGAGGCTCTTTCCGTAGATGCGGAACCGCAAGTGCGGCTAAGCCTCCGCACGTGCGGAAATCACTGTTGGGCAGAACCTTAAAACGGACGAAGCTCAATCCATTTTTAGTCAGTTTTTCTTCCATTGTTGGGCGATTTCAGAGCTTTTGAGAGGGGGTTTCAACTAGCAACTTGGAGGTAAGTTAAATCTACACACCTTGAGTTAAATTCATAGATTATGGGTAGATTATAACTAGTAAATCTTAAAAATCAAAGGTTTAGATGAAAAACCTAGATTTTTATAAAAATGAGTTTTTAACCACGAAAATGATTATGAAATTGGATAGAAATTATATATTTGAGTTCTAGAGATTATGGGTAACGTTTTCATCCGAAAATTTTCGAAATCCGGGCACGTGGGCCGGGGGTGAAATTTAGAAATTTTACCGTTTTGGTTAGGATAATTTATTTAATGGCCTAAATTCGAATTTATAGAACATGTATTAATTATTTTGTATAACAATTGGATAGTTTCGGATTTTTCGGCATCAAATTGAGGTTTTCGCGACATTTTTGATCGAAAAAGCGGACTTTGAGACAAGGCAAGTCTCTTGTCTAATCTTGTGAGGGGAAAATCACCCCATAGGTAATTAACTTAATAATTGTTGCTAATTGTGGGGGCTACGTAAGCACGAGGTGACGAGAGTCCGTGCGTAGCTACTATTAATGCTAAAGTCCGGGTAATTAGGACTCAAAGCATGAATTACTTGTGTAAATTGTATCCTTTATTTAATTAAATTATTTGGTATATATATTGTGAATTGTTAGGGAAGATAGTAAAAGATGGAAATCTCATATACTTAATTTTCTGTTTAAATTAATTAATTATTAAAATAAGTTGTTCAACCTCTCAAATTAATATTACAATAAATAAACTCTCATTCCGGAGTTACATAAAAAATGTCCTCCTTTCTTGTGGAGCGGGCCGAATGCCTCGAAAGTATAGATGCATTTATGGATCGCGCCGCACGTCCCTCCGCAGTGCACACGACACTCTGGATCGGGCCGTGCGACCTCGACAAATATCGTTCATAATAATAATAATTACACGATACCCCGATGTTTTAATTGCAGCTTGTGAATTTAATTAATGGATTGGAAATTATTGCATTTGAAAGAATTTTATTATTTTTGCTAATTGAATAAACTTATTGTTAACTCTATGAATCATGCTGATTTAAATAATTCTATTTTATTCTATTTATTATTGTTGACCCTTAGTGAGTGTCAAAGTCGACTATCTCGTCTCTACCCCTTCGAGATTAGGCTTGATACTTACTGGGTACACGTTGTTTACGTACTCATACTACACTTGCTGCAATTTTTGTCTAGGATCTGAGACAGGTACTAGTGGAGAACCTATCATGGCACATCCAGGTTATCCAGAGGCGTAGTAGTGAGCTGTCTTTCTGAGTCGTTTTGCAGCTACCAGTGCCTCTCCTTGTATTTTTATTTTGTCTATTTTTATTTCAGACAATATTTGGAGTTTTGTATAATCTACTAGATGCTCATACACTTGTGACACCAGGTCTTGAAACACACATTGTTAGAATTTGGAATGGTATTATTTTCTTGGATTTAAGTTAATCGGTATCTTTTCTAATTTCTTAATATTGCTAATAAAATAATAAAATTTCTTAGAGAATTATTCTGAAAATACTTGATATATGTTTAATTTATTAGTTGGCTTGCCTAGCTGTAGTGTGTGGCGCCATCACGACCTTTATGTGAAATTGGGTCGTGACATATTCATACTTTTGCCGTTAGTAATTCGTCTCGTATTTGTCTTCGCCATTATCGGAGCTCTAATATGAAATGGATGGACTCCACGTGTCCAAGGTATTCAAGAACGAAGATCCAAATTTATCCCTCAATATTTTATTATGATTTGGAATTACTATCATGTTAAGCTTCATTAGGGGTCAAGGGAAGAAACAAGATATTTTTCTAACTACAATCATTTGATATTACAAAAAGTTCAATGAATGACAAAACTGTTCAATTTTTGATCGTACGAGGCAGAGGTAGAATTAGAATTTAAAGTTTATGGATTCAGACTCGTTACCGAACTCATAGCTAGCTTGTCTTAGTTTTGGGTTCGCAATTAATTTTTTTTATAATTTTATGAATTTTTTAAAACACATATAAAATTTAAGCAAAAGTTAATGGGTTCGTCCGAACTCGTAGCTTATGCTCTCCCTCCGCCCCTATATGAGAGTAAATATGACTCAGTTTTACATTAGAAAAAAATATAATAACTTTATCAAAAAATAAAGGCAAAATACATAGTTTACCCATCGACATTGCAGCGAAATCCCTGTTACACACCTTTCGTTCACGGAAAACCTTTTACACACTCAAACTTTCAAAGTGTGTCTAAGACACACCACTTTTGTGCTAGACCATTTTTTCAGATGAAGTGAAAGTCACGCCCTAATAGGGTCATGACACGTGTCATTTACTTTAAAAGGGAAAAAAATATTAAAAATTACAATTAAAACTCATCTTCTTCATCTTCCCATTTTCTATCTTAAGCATCATTGTTGCTTCCATCATGATTGTTTGTGAGAAAGTTTCCAACAATACTAAAATTCAACCACACTATCTAAATAATTAGCCGAAAATAATCGAGCAACAAATTGAGTACAACAACCCAATAATCAACAAGACCCAATTGAATATTCAAGCTTTTTTCGATATCCCAACAATGGTGGATTCTAGATTTTTTTACCAAACCTTCAATACTACTGTTAAACCTTTTAAATTTATCACAAGTAAACGATTTTCACAATATTTGGACAGTAAACCAACAAAACCGCTCAATTTTAGATCTAAAGTTTTATGTTCTTTTTAAAGTTCTATTTGGGGAAGAAGATGAGGGGGAGGGTGGACTGAAGAAGAAGATTGGGGGGGGGGGGGAATTCCTGTGGGGAGGGGAGACAAAAAATAGGATTTTTTAGGGGCTTCACGCGCTTTTTTTGTGTGTAAACACGTAAGTGCTATCTGGTCAAAAGTAGTGTATCTTAGACACACTTTTAAAATGTTGAGTGTGTAAAAAATTTTCCGTAAAAAAGAGGTGTGTAACAGAAATTTTGCTGCAAGGTTGATAGGTAAATTATTTATTTTGTCATAAATAAACATGTGGAGCTACGTGAATGACATGTTTAAATGAGTAATGGGTATTATTTATAAAAATTAGAAGATGAATTCATGTGGCTAAATATGAAATTTGGACAGCAGAATATAATGTGACAAATCTTCAACTGAAAGCTGGCAGATGAGGAAGCCCATTTGCGGTTGCTGCTCGCCGCATCTAAGTGTCAACTTCAGCATCATTGAACAGAAAAAAAAAATAGTACAATAATTTAGGGGATAGTAGGGCATATAAGGTACTGATCCCTCCATTTATGTTATTAGTATTACTCTATACAAAAAAGTAGTACAATAATTTAGTGTGCAAGAGGAAGTGATGATGTTTCACCGGTTTTTCTTTTTGTTTCTTAGCTGGCGTTCGGAAATCGCATTGGAGTTCTAATTAATTCGGATACGCATAGTATACGATTCAAAGAATTGAACTCAAGTCCTCTGATTAAACGTGAAAGAATCATACTCATCTCAATACAACACTTGATTAAGGTGTTTGACTAGTTAAAGACCAAATTGATTGATAACCTAATGGTATAGAAAGTACACCATTATACAGATGTATTATACTTTCCTTGTTATGGTTGTGTTTTCAAGAGTTAAATTAAATGTAAGCTTTTCTATACCGTGATTTTTTCATATGCCTTTTAAAAAATTTAAATTGGCAATATTATTGTGTCTTATAATACATTTACATAATCTCTAACTCTGTATTTTTTTTGTTGAAGAGATGTAAAGATTCTAGATCCGAATATACAGTCAAATTAACTCGCTTGACTTACGAAGTTCGTAAAATACCACACAAATTGAGACGGTGAAATATTAGTGATGATGGAAGGAAACATTTGAAAAGAAAAAAGAATCACATGAAGGTTAAAACATGAATTATATAATGAATTAAAATTCTTGAAAATTGTATAGAAATATAAGTTAAACATATCAAATTTAAAAGGTCTCATATAAATTAAAACGAATATAGTAAATTGTGGTAGAAAATGTTCTTACCATGAAACCGAGTTTACCCCTAAACCTGTGAGTCCACAACGATACAATTTTGAATAATAAACAATAGCCATTCATTAAAGAAATTGATCACATATATAGCTTATGAACCATGACTTGGTAATAGTCCATATAATTTTGTTTCACCTAAATCAATAAAAAACACCTTTGTAAAACAAAATATGTTAAATCAAATGATTAGTGTAGTTGTCAAGTCGCCGCGTTCCTATCGTGCACACATTTGTTTTAATAAGTTAGATAATACTTATCAACTATAAACAGATGTTCTAAACAGAATCTGCTATCCTAATCATCATCTCTCCCTGATCTCTCTCCCTCAAACCTAAAACTTGCTACATATACGAACAAAGTCACACATTAATAATTAAAAAGATTTGAAGTCTATATACAAGCTAAGGTATGATAATTTTTTAATAGTGTAAGACCTTTTGAGAAAAATCATGCCGGTTTGGTTTAAAGCGGATAACATTATACAATGTTAAAAATATTTTTGGGCTGGCTTCACCCAATTGGTATTAGAGTCCAGGTTCGACGGGACGAGTATGGTGATGATTGAGTAAATGGTGTGGGACTCGGTTGCCATAAATACTTTGACGATATGGATATCACACAATAAACCTCTAAAAGAGACCCATGGACGTGAGACTTAGTTCAAGGGAGATATTTATTGAAGACCCAACGAAACTGAAAACAAAACTGTAATTATTGGTAGACAAGTCATTGAGTAGAGATAGATCCCAAAACTGTTGAGTCACAAACATGTATGGTACGTGGAAGATTTAGGTGGAAACCTACTTGAAACATATAAAAAGATAAGATAAAACAATAGAAGCATAACAAGAATTGCAGATCAAGAATGATAGGCTTCGTAACTACCTTGCGTATATTGAAGGATAAGATGGGAAAGCTGGCTGTTTCATGACAATGATGACAATATGCTTTACTAATTTGTTAGTATTATGTGAGAGTGTAACATTAATATTAGTGGTGACGGAGTCAAGATTTTTACTAAAGGGATCAAAATATAAAGAAGTATTCCAATAAAGAAACCAAAAGGTGTCAATATATTCTATATACATAAAAACAATTACCTCGCTATAATTTTCAACGAAAAAGGTATCTTTTGGCACCCTTGAGTACATGTGACTACACCATTATTGGTTGAGGGTATATGATATTGTCGTCGGATATGACTTTGGATGAGCTAGTTTTTGAACTGAATTGGTTAGACCAAAAATCATATCATACGTTATTAAAGTCAGACTCATCTATATTCGTGATTTATCCAATATTGGGCCCTCATTTCTTATGTATATTCATGCTCAAGATGCCAGCCTTGGGCGTGCAGAGAGCTTTTTAGAGTCTTACATTGATTGAGGATACTTATATTGTCTTATCATATGATCTTGATGCGAATTTAGGATTTAAATTTTATGAGTTCAAATTTATAATTCTAATCATATTTTATCTGATTTAATCGGTTTCACTATTTATAGATATTAATGATCGTTTGAGAAAAAATATAAGGTATGAGCGAAAATTATAAATTCAGATGAACCCATAGCCTCTACACTAGATATGCCCCTGCTTTGATTTATAATATCATAAGCTAACTTTCATGTTGACGCGAAGTCCATTTTCTTCAACCATAATATAATTAATGCATGGTTTATTATCAGGGGTAGATCTACGTGTAAGGGACATGGTTTTACGCCACCAGTAAGCTTTGGCAGAAACTATGCAATAGTATGTATACATGCATGTATATATAGAAGGAATGTATACAAATACTTTAAGTGGCACCCTAATAACAAAAAGGCTCAAGGTGCAGGCCTGCCACTTTCACCCAAATGGTGGGGGTTCGAATCTAGCCTAGCTCACTTTTTTAAAAGCTTTTGTTTGGTGCATTTAAGACAATTACTTAATTACTCTTTTTTGTTTATTAGTAAGTCCTATTGACTTTTTCTTTGATTTTATTAGTTTATTTTTATTCAAAGAAATCTCAATTGTTGCACTTTCCTAACCCCTCCGTGATTTGTCAATAGATAAAGAAAAATTAATTGTTTTCTCCAGGACCACAACTCTGAAAATCTATTTGCTGAAACCAAAAAAAAAAATTAAAAAAAGAATCCTTGAATAAGTTATTATTTTAATCATTTATGAAAGTTTATTTTTTTGTCAGATTGCTCTAAAGTAGGACAATTGTATATAATATCGAGTGAGTTAATTTTTATGAAAAATATAAATTAAAAAATATCCGTAAACTTACTTAATATTTAGAGTGCTTATTAGTATAAGTTTTTGCCTTAAGTATCTAAATATAAAGTGATAACGAGTCTTTTTTCTTGTACAAAATGCAGTTGAATTATGTTTTTTTCCAAGTTATCATAATTATTATGTAATCCTTTTGCTTGATCGATTTGTTTATATTAACTCCAAAGACGAATAACCCGAACCAAAACCTAAATAGACCAATGCGATTAGATTTATACCCTATTAGACAATGTAAATTGTAATATGACTACGTTCAAAATTTTTGACACCCGAAACCTTTAAATTCTGGACCCGCCTCTGCTTGTTATATTAAGTCTTTTGTAGAGTCGAAAAATTAAACAAGAGTACTGATCGATCTCCCACATCATGTTTTTATATATTTGCATGTCTCCTTTTCTCCTCATACCAGAAAAAAGAAGAAAAGGGAATTAATTTTCTTCTTATTTTGTATTAATTGTATTATTACCTTCAAATACTACATTAAATTAATTAGTCCATAACAAATTCATGCCGTTGACAGTGGCATGTCTGTTTTACATATGTTGCAACTTAATTGCAATTAATAATCCATTGACGTTAGTGGAATTGTTTTTGGTAATTAATTAGGCTTTTTATTAATCATCAAAGCAATTACAAATCATTAGCTTAGCACACTCAGCCAGCTAATCTCAAAAAAAAAAAAACATAATCAAAGATCCCAACTTTCCTATACAACAGTGCTATGTGTAGATTAAGGAAGAAACTTAGAAAACTAGCTTTTGCATTAAACATTTCAATTCCCCAGCAGCTCTGCAGCGACAAACACATGTTATCTCTTTTGCCACTCCTTCACAATCTCTGGCCACCCCTTCAAAAATTCTTGCATCCTCTCCTTCCGTATGGCATATATAACTTCAGCATATATCATCTTAATGAGTTTGGCCTTTGTTGTCTTTCCTTGTATACTTTTAACAATCTCTTGGAATTGTAGTTCCCAGTTACTGCCACCATAGAGTTGTTGTTGCGCCCACTTGCTGACTCTGTTCCAAATTGCCTGAGCATATCTGCATTCAGCAAATAAATGATTTCTTATTTCATTGTGAGCTTGAGACATTGCACATACAGCTTGTACATTAAGGTCCCATATCAGCAATCTATCCACTGTTAGAAGTCTGTCCTGACATTGCAGCCACATTGTGAATAAGGCTTTTGATCTTGCAAGTTCTGGAACATTAGTTTTCTCTACCTTACCTTTGGGTATTCTGATATCAGTTGTAAGTATATTTGTTTAATGACACTCTTATATTTAGCAATGGGTCTGCTCAGCTGCCCAATGGTATCTCTTGCCCACAGAATTTTTCTAACCATCCAACTAGAGGTTTGTGGAATGTTCATAGTTCCCAAACTCTGATCCTTGATGTAGTAGGCATGGATCCATTTTATCCAAAGTTTATCTTGCTTATGAGTCAAATCCCAGTGTGTCTTTGCAATTGCAGCATTGTTCCATATCTGGAGATTATGCAAGTTAAGCCCCCTTATAGATTTAGGCAGGCATACCTTCGCCCATGCAATAAGGGCCTTCTTTGTAATTGTATCACCCCCCCGACCACAGGTAGCTTCTACAATGGGTTTTAATTATTTGTATCACCTTAGCCGGTAAAAGGAAGAGTTGAGCCCAATAAGATTGGATCCCAAATAACACTGTTTGAATCAATTGAATTCTCCTAGCATATGATAGCTTCTTTGCAGTCCATGAAGAGATTTTAGCCACAATTTTTGCTATGAGGGGTTGCCACTATACCATGGTGAGCTTCTTAGTGTCTAGAGGTACCCCTAAGTATTTAAAAGGAAGTTCACCTAGTGAGTAACCTAGCAGTTGAACTATAGCCTCTTTCTCCCTCTGTGCCATTCCCCCACAATAGACTGTACTTTTGGTTAAGTTAACTTGCAAGCCTGAGGCTGCTGAGAAAGTAGTAAAACATGCATTAAGTCTCTGCACAGATTCACTGTCTCCTCTGGTAAACAGCAACAGATCATCAACAAAGCTTAGGTGAGTAATCCCCATCCTTCTACACCTTGGATGGAATTTATAGCTTTTCTCATGCTGTAGGTCTTTAAGTAATCGACTCAAGTACTCCATGGCAATGGCAAAGAGAAAATCTAAAGAATACTATTGTACTACTTAAAGGAATCCTTCCTACCTTAAGAATATCTTCAATTAAATGACCTAACAACAAGTTCAAGCTTGCATAATCTAGTGAACCATCAAGTCTTTGAATGCACGTTGCCCCCGAAGTCATTAGGCCGAGGGCACGTCTTCATAGCCGTCACATATTTTAAAAAAAAAAACAAGTTCAAGCAGCAAGATCAAAAACTTAATGAATTAGTCAAAACATTTATGCCCATAGTCTTGATATAATAGACTTAGTCGTTTTGCTAATTGTTACTTTGTTAGGTTTAGTTATTTCCTTTATGACCTATTCTAAGTTCTGTCAAATAGCTTTCAATAAATAAAGACTTCAATAAACATTGAAAAGTTAATAAAGTGTAAATATTGTATGTTTAACTCAAAGTTCGTTGACGATGGAAAAGATAAACAAATGTCTAAATGTGTTATTACACTCTAATAGGAGTGTAGGACCAGTTCATTATAATTCTTTTTTATTTTTCATTTCTTTTTAACATAGTTAACATGGAATAAAGAAGGTCGAATTGGGTAATAGTTTTCCATAAGAACATTGGAACGAGAATTCCATGCAAACAAAGGGCAGATATACCTTGCCCAAACGGTATCATGGGGCACTGCTTCATTGAATATATATATATATATACTACAAGAAAGTATGAAATTTGTAACAACCTTTTAGCAACAACTGAAATATTCTATGATTTAGATAATAAACTTTAAATTTTAAAAATGACAACAATGTTCTAGCAACAACTATAGTATTGTTGCCGAATTTTAATAAATGGTAACAACTAATTTTAGTTGTTGCAAAAAATAGAACTTTTAACATAATAAAATTAAATTATAAACAAAATTGGCAACAATAAAGTTTTTTTTGTTGGCAATACACATCAAATTGCCAATGATATGCGTGGGTTGTGGCATAAAACTTTCCAATTTTCCGCCAAAATCAAACGCGACAAACCTTTCGCCTTTTAATTTTTTTTTTTTTCCCGAATTTTTAGCCCATTCTCTAGTAACCATTCTTGATAGGATTTTGCACTTTTTTCTCCTCTAATTCCTTATGCTTCAGAAAGCAACTTTGCATGAGTTTTTCTTTTAGTGTTGTCTAGTTTCTTGTTCCTTTTTTTAATGGACATTTTTCTATTGTTGGCAAAACATAAATGTGAAATATTGTTTCCTCGAAGGAATCTGTGATAAGAGATTAGATTGAAGGTCAATAGTTCCACACTTCTAATTTTAAATACCAATTTCTTGAGAAGTTTATCAATTACTTGTTATTTGTGGTATTGGATTTATTTGGTCATGAAAAGTTTGCTTTATGTCTCCTGTCCAATTTTGGTTCTTTGAATATTTTATTCATGTATATGGCTATTCATTGAATCCAAAGTAAAGTAAATTTTGGATTAATCATCACATGCATGGAATTATTACTAGAGTCTGGTTGTAACTTGTAATACAAGTGATTTACAATTGTAGATGATTTCCAACTTTGGGAGGAATCATTGTTTTACTAAGTATTTATATTATTTTATTTTTTGAGAAAAGAAAAATCTTAAAAAATTAGTACCTCATTCCCTTACACTGTTTACATTTGAAAGAGTGTGAAGGAAAAAGAAATTATCCAGTCATAGCTGAATCGATTCACCTTGGAGCTCTTATGCAATTTTACTTTTTCAAAGAAGAGCACGTACTCTGTCTTAGACATTTATACTTCTGTGACTCCCACAATAAACAGGAGTCTCAAAGTAGAAATTTTGTTTGCCTAATATACATAGTTAAAAGTGAAACTTTTATTTGCCTAATGTTGTCCAATAATATTCAATGATTTGGCTTTCCAGTTCAACTCAAAGTCTTATGTTTCTAAGCCTTTCTCTATTCTATTTTTCCTGATACAATAGATAATAAGAAATAGAGAGAAGGTTAATCATATAATTTTACATTTATAATTTATTGTAGATAAGTACATGATGGATAAGAGCTAGTTACTGTGATGACCCGATAGGTCATCTTATGTTTTAAAATCTAATTATGTGATCTGAAACCTTAAAAATTTTATTTTTACCCTCATCGAGTTGCGTGGCGATCCGGGTGTATTTCCGGAAAGCTTTTATGTTAAAAACTGTGAAAATATAAAATGTTGCTTTGAAAATCATTTGGGTTGACTTTGATCAACGTTTTGAGTAAATGGACCCGGATCCGTATTTTGACAGTCCCGGTAGGTCCGTATCATAATTTGGGACCTGGGCGTATGCTCCGAATCGAATTCCGAGGTCCCTAACTCGAGATATGAAATTTTGATGGAAAATTAAAAGTTGAAAGTTTAATGATTTTTAGAATTTACTGATGTTTGGTTTTATTGATATCGGGTCCGTATTTTAGTTTCGGAGCCCGATACAGGTCCACTATAATATTTATGACTTGTCTGTCGAATTTGGTGAGAAACAGAGTTGATTTGACATGATTCAGACGTTCGGTTAAGGGTGGCAAGTGAGTCGGGCCCGGTCCTAAGTGGGCTTCGCGAGCCCGGTCCTAAGTGGGCCGGTCCTATACGGTCCGGTCCTAAATGGTCTTGGGCTTCGCGGGCTTATTGCTGGAACCGGCTCGGGACCGGGACCACGAACTAACGGGCCCGGGTTAAGTGGGCCGGCCCCGGGCCTAAACGGGCCCAATAGAGACTTTGTATTTTTATTTTATTTTTTTATAGAAGTTAGAGAAAAAAAAATAGTAATAAAGATATATAAGCTATATTCAATTTATATACTATATATACATCTTAATATATATATATACTATATTATATATATATAGTATACATCTTAAAATATACTATATATACATCTTAAGATATACTATATATATATAGTATAGTATAGTAGATCTTAAGATATATATACATCTTAAGATATATAAGCTATATATATATATATATATATATATATATATATATATATATATAGTAAGATGTATATATATTATAGTATAGTATAGTATATACTATATATACAACTTAAGATATATAAGCTATATTCGATATATTCGATATATTCGATTTATATACTATATATACATCTTAAGATATATATATATATATATATATATATATATATATATTATAGTATATATATAGTATATTATAGTATATATATATATATATATATATATATACACACACACACACACACTATACTATATATACATAGTATATTCGATATACTCGATATATATATATATAAGCTTATATATATATGCTATACTATAGTGTGTGTATATATATATATATATACACACACACACACACTATACTATATATACATAGTATATTCGATATACTCGATATACATATATATATATAAGCTTATATATATATACTATACTATACTATATATACATCTTAAGATATATAAGCTATATTCGATTTATATACTATATATACATCTTACTATATATATATATACATAAGTCATATTCGATAGTATACATCTTAAGATATATTATATATACATCTTAAGATATATATATATATATATATATCTTATGAGATGTATATATAGTATAGTATATATATATAAGCTTATATGTATACTAAACTATACTATAATATATATACATCTTACTATATATAAGCTATATTCGATTTATATACTATATATACATCTTAAGATATACTATATATACATGTATATCTACTATATATATATCTAGTATATCTAGTATACTATGTATATATAGTATATCTTAAGATGTATATATAGTATAGTATAGTATATCTTAAAATGTATATATAGTATAGTATATATAGTATATCTTAAGATGTATATATAGTATATCGAATATAGTTTATATATCTTATCTTATTTTTACTAAACATATTTTTTAAGGAATAAGCCATCTTAATTAATCAAGCAAAGTAAATAAAATAAATAAAATTATAATATTAAAACTTAAGAGTTGGAACGAGTTTACCGAATTGACGAACAACTTGTTGGAAATTGATTATCGTTGAAGACTTCAATTCACCAACTTCACAATTGTTTCACAAATTATAACAATAAAGTAAGCAATAGTAGCAATTATAGAAGTAAATTAGAGAGAGATTGTGATAGATTGATGATTTTGTAAGAAAAAATAAAATAATGATGGGGTATTTATAGTTGAAAATAGGGAAAAAGTATAATTATAAAAAGTTTGGGATTAAAACAAAGTTGGGGAGTTAAATGGATTTTTTTTTTAAAATAGTCGTTGGGCCCGCTAGGCCCGCTAAGGGGCCGGGCCGTGCCCGGGCCCTGACGGGCCAAACGGTCCCGGGCCTGGCGGGCCCAAATCATAGAACCGGCCCACGAGACCGGACGAGGCCCACTAAAATCGGACCAAACGGTCCTGGCCCGTTTAGCCGTTTGGCCCGTTTGGCCCGCGGTCCCGGATCGGTCCCGGGCCTGGACCGGCCCACTTGCCAGCCTTACGTTCGGTTGTGAAAATAGAAGTTTTAAAGTTCTCTTGAGAATTTCATTTGATTTGGTGTCCGATTCATAGTTCTAGGTGTTATTTTGGCAATTTGATCGCGCGAGCAAGTTCGTATGATGTTTTTGGACTTGTGTGCACTTTTGGTTTAGAGCCCCGAGGGCACTCTCGCGAACGCGAAGTCTGAGCTGGGCTGGGGGATGGTTTGTTCTACGCAAACGCGAGGTCATGGTCGCGAACGCGGAGCATTGGAGGTTTGCTCTTCGCGAATGTGACAGGCAACACGCGAACGCGTAGAGTTATTAGAGGCGGGATGGGAATCAGTGGGTTTTTCTACGCGAACGCGATGGCCAAGGGGGATAGACCATCGCGAACGCGAAAGCCATTCGGGCTGCTGCACTTCGCAAACGCCCTTAAAACAGAATCCAAAACGGGATTTTACCCATTTTTCAAAAACTTTCCATTAGAGCTCGGCCTAGGTGCGATTTTGAAGGGAAAACTCAACATCAATTCATAGGTTTGTACCCTTTAACTCATTTTCTTCCATTTCTATCATCACCCATTAAATTCCTAGCCATAATCTTTGTTCTTTCATGGTAGAAAACTCTGGATTTAAGAAGAATTGGATTTTTTTGTAAATTTGGGATTTAGACCTCAATTTAGGGTCGGATTCCGAAACTAATTATATAATCGGGCTCGGGAATGAACGAGTAAATAGATTTTGGTCCGAACCTCGAATTTTGACCAAGCGGCCCGGGGTCGATTTTTGACTTTTTTGGGAAAAGTTTGGGGAATCTAAATTTATGCATTGTAATTAATTTCTTTAGAAATATTTGATAGTATTGAGTCGTTTGTGGATAGATACGAGTGGTTTGGAGGTGGATTCTAGAGAAAATATAACGACCCGACTTGTCATTTTAAGAATCTATGCCCCATTCAGTTACTTAAGGTCCCGAGCAACTTCGTAATACGTATTATGACTTGTGTGTGTAGTCGTTTGATTTTTGGAAGATTCGAAATTTAAATTGAAAGAACAATTCTCATTTTTGAAGCTTAAAGGAAAAGAGTTGACTGGAGTTTGACATTTGAGCAAACGACTCCGGAATGAAATTTTAATAATTTCACTAGGTCCGTATGATGATTTCGGACTTGGGCGTATGTTCGGGTCGAGTATCAGGTGCCCCGGGAGTATTTCAGCGCCTATTACTGAAGGTTGGCATGTTTAAAGTTTAAGAATTTTCTAAGTTTGGGTTGAAGTGGATTTTGATGTTATCAATGTCCTTTGGTATTCCGAGCCTGGGAATAGCTCCGCATGGTGATTCTGGTCTTAGGGGAGCGTCCGGATGTGGATTTGAAAGTCTGTAGGTCATTTCGGGGTCATTTGGAGAAAGTTAGAAATTTGAAGGTTTTTGGGAAGTTTGACCAAGAGTGGACTTTTTGATATCGGGGTCGGATTCTGATTCCGAAAGTGGGAATAGGTCCGTAATATCAATTATGACTTGTGTGCAAAATTCGAGGTTAATCAGATTTGATTTGATAGGTTTCGGCGTCGAATGTAGAACTTTGAAGTTCTAAAGTTCATAAAGCTTGAATTGGGGTGCGATTCGTAGTTTTGATATTGTTTGATGTGATTTGAGACCTCGAGCAGGTTCGTGTTATGTATTGGGATTGGTTGGTACTATTGGACGGGGTCCCGGGGGCCTCGGGTTTGATTCGAGGTGGTTCCGGACCAAGTTTGGGTGTTTTGATGTTGCTGGTTGTCACACCTCCTTTTTCCCGTGGGAAAGAGGAGTTTTTTCAATTTAAGTGACATTAATTGACATGGGATTATTTATTTAATCAGAATCGCCATTGGAATATTTATGGTGTCCCAAGTCACCGGTTTATTTTTAATCCCAAATCAAGGAAATTTGACTTTGTTTTAAAGTCTGCGAAACAAGAAGACCGGTTAAGGAATTCTCTCAACCCGGAAGAAGGTGTTAGGTACTCGCGGATTCCGTAATTTTAGCACGGTAGCTTAACAATTAATACTTGGCTTAATTATCTGATTTATTACATGTTTTAAAACCTTATGTGCAATTTTACCTTCTAACCGCTTTTAATATTTATAGAATTAATTTGAACAAGTCGCGATATTGCGCACTCATTTATTTTTGTACACATTGTGCATCGCGCCATGTGAAATGCACCCGTGATTTAAAATATGTTAATTTTATTACTATTCGAAGTTATGGTCGGGTCACATAAAATGCACATCCGAATTGAGATTTACGTGTCGTGACCATGCCACGGGAACTGTACCCATAGCCACGATAATTTATTAATCGCGCCTAAAACAGACTACGAATATTCATCAATTATTTACTCAAACTATTTTATTTAACAACAAAATCTAACATAATATAATAGTAATAAAGTAATTAAAAAAACAACTCAAAACTTAGTAAACTAACTTAAACGAAATAAACAATCAAACAATAAGACATGGTAGGGAATGGGCTAAAGCATGAAATTTGGAACGTTATTGAGCAAACTAGGAACAAGAATGAACCTTTCAATAGCTGAAATTTTCTTCGATACATAAGGAGCAAAGATCCGTTGAGCCTTTACACAAAACTGAATTGCAACCGAAACCTGCGGCGAAAATCTCGATGGAGCATCAAACCATAATCTCGACTGAACTTGTATATTTTAGTGGCGATTTGAGGCCGATTTGGGGTGTTATGGAGCTGTTTTTCAGCAGTTGCGCAGCTGGTTTCGCTGCATTTTATGAAAGATTTTCAGCAGCATTTTTTGGGCTTTTAGCGGAGCTTTAGGTAGTGTTCATGGGGGTGAGTTTGGCATCTGAAATTTGGGAAAAACGAGCTCGTTTTTGGGCTGTTTTGTGTGACGTGTTTGGACTGATTTTCGCAAAGTTTTTGCTGGTGTATTATAATGTTTGAAGGCTGAAATCTAGAGGCAAATGGGTAGGATGTTTGGCTGTCCAAAAATGGAGGTTAAGGGTTGGCTTTCTAACTGTTTTGGGGTTGGATTTTGAGTGTGGATTTTTGAGTGAGAAAGCAGTGCGTTTCAGCTGCGTTTTGTGGTGGATTTGGACTGATTTTCAGAGTTGGTTAGGAGGAGGTTTTTGGGGTCTTTTTGTTGGTTGAATTACTGGAATTTTTCATGCTTGTTCTTAGAGGAAGAAAATGATTCAGCTCTGTTTTATTTTTTCTTCTTTTTTTAGAGGCTGATTTGGTGCATTTTTTGCTGAAGAAGAAAGGAGATAGGGGTTGTGAGTGAGACCAGCATGGGAGACAAGGGAAAGTGGAGTGGAATAAAGAGTGGGGGGCAAGCATGGGGGACAAGAAAAAATGGAGTAGAGACAAAGTGTGGGGGACAAAGAGTGGGGACACACGTGGGAAGATGAGAGCGGGAAAGATGGAGTGAGAAGTGAGGTATTAGTGAGATGAGTTGAAAAAATTCAAGCACGGTAAAAAACTTGGTGCTCACACTGGTTGCTAAATCTGGTGTTGTTCTTCGCGTTCGCGAGGAGCCTTTCGTGTTCACGAAGAAGGATTTTGATGTTGGGACTTTGTTCTTCGCGTTCGCGAAGAAGGAAATTTTGTTGTCCGTCGTCTGATTTTGGATGCTCATCTCTTGCAATCGATAAGGAATTTGGAGATGATACAAAAATAAAAGTTGTAGCCTTTTATCTTTAGTTTTCAGAACGGTAAACCATTTGTTATTTGAAGTTGTGTACAAAAAGTTATGGTAGATATACTATAGGTTGTCTGGGAAGAGTTTGGAAATCTTTATTGCACAGGGCTGACTTTGATAGCTTATATCTCGTAATCTATAAGGAATTGGGAGATGAGAAACAAATGAAAGTTATATCCCTTGGAGTCTAATTTTTAGAAAGTCAAACCAGATATCATTTGGAGTTTTGTACAAAGAGTTATGACTATTATACTAGAGGCTAACTGAGAAGAGTTTGAAAATGGCTGTTGAAGAATTTGTTAATCGCGAACGCGAGGAGAGTGTCGCGAACGCGAAGAACAAACCCCTGGGCAGCAGAATAAAGTCCAAATTCATTTTATTCTTCCATTTTTGGACCAAGGAAGCTCGGATGAGATAATTTTTCGAGAGTTTTTCAAGAAAAATATTGGGGTAAGAATTCCTAACTTAATTTTGGTTAAATTACATGAATCTATTGTTGTTTTTATCACGAAATTAGTGAATTGGGTTTAAAATGGTAGAAATCCTATAGACTTTAATTTAAGATATAGACTTTAATTTAAGATTTGAAGGGTGATCCGTTATCGGAATTTGATAATTTTGGTATGGTTGAACTCGTATCGGAATGGGTGTTCGGATTTCGTAAAAATTTTGTCGGATTTCGAGGTGCGGGTCCCGCGCTGTCTTTTTAGAATTAAATTTTAAGTTGGTATTTTATTATCCGAATTTTTTTTCAATAAATTTTAATGAAGTTATACAATTAATTTGGATAGATTTGAGTTGTCCGGAGGTCAATTCAAGCAAGAAGGCTATTTTGGAATATCGACCTAATTTCAAAAGGGTAAGTATCTTGCTTAACTTTGAGTGGGGGAATTACCCCTTAGGCATCGAGTCTTATGTGCCATTTGTTAAATGTGAAAAGCCGTGTACGCGAGGTGACGAGTATGTACTCAGGCTTATATGTGCAAAATATATTAGGTTAAATTCTTAAGCATATTGTGTAGTAAATTGGATAACCATTGGCATTTATTAAATCATCTATTTGCCATGCCTCAATTCGCGTTTGTTAAATTTATTTTTATATGATAATTTGATGTGATTAAGACATATATATCTATGTGAATTCCGTGAGTTTGATGATTGATATTTTTTGAAATTTAATTTTATTATGGATTTTTCATCTGCAAATAATTAATGAAATAAGTTTAAATCGATGCGTAATATAATTATCAAGAATTTGGATTAATGAAGGTGTTGCCCTATACTGAGTATTTTCCATCTCTGTTGTTGTTTAGAGGTTTTATACACATGGTATGGAGTCTTGGGCTATTTGTTGTGAAATTAATAGATTTTGTTATATCTTTGGAATTAGTTGTGGCCATTGGGCAAATTGTGATATGAATTGATTTTTGTTATGTTGTCATGATAATATTCTGTATAAATTATTTTGTTATTTGAGTTATTATTTTGATGATATAAGGGTGACATTTCACTATTGATATTAGGTGGGTATAAGGATGGCATTTCATTGTTGTTATGTGTGTTGGGATATTGTCTGGGCGGAGCGATAAGGGTGGCTATATGAGCGATAAGGGTGGCTATTGATATTATCAGGGCGGAGGGATAAGGGAGGCTATTCTAGGAGTGATAAGGGTGGCTATAGGAGAGATAAGGGTGGCTATTGTCAGTGATGATATGTGATGATGTGGGGTTATTGCGTTGGTAATTTTCATGTTATGTTGTGATTTTCCTTGTGTTTATTTTTATACCTTGTGCAATTTATCTTGTTGTTGGTAAATTAATAATAGTCTAATCTATGTTGAAATTGGGAGCCTGTGGTTTTTGCCAGGCGGATTATGAAATGAAATGTGGGCACGAGGTGCCGTGAGTAAATAATGATGATATTGGCACGTGAACTGTCTGTGCAGTTGTGATATGAAATGTGGACACGAAGTGCCGTGAGTAAATAATGATGATATTGGCACGTGAATTGTCCGTGCGGTTGTGATAGAGAAATTGGCACGAGGTGACGTGGAAATATGAAAGTGGGATGAGACCCGTATTTTATGATTTTGAAATGCTGTGTCACAGGGTGACTTTTATTCGAAAGAGATTTATTTGAAAGAATTTTATTTGAAAGAAATTTATTTGAAGGAATTATATGTGAAAGAGATTTATTTGAAAGAATTATATTTGAAAGATATTTATTTGAAGGGAGTATATCCGAAATATATTTATTGAAAAGTATTATATCCTCAAGATTATTAATTGAGAAGCATATAGGCGAAAGATTTATATTTGAATGACTTGATTAATTGAGTGTACTTGTATTTATTATTTATTGAGCAATATTAATGGTGTTCTTGTTGCCTTGCTGTGTATATCACTGGTTGATTAGCGTTGCCATTATTGTTATTTGTTTTCCTATTATTTTTGTATACTATATTGCACAGGTTATTAGACTAGTGAGTGTCTTGACTATACCTCGTCATTACTCCACTGAGGTTAGTCTTGATACTTACTGGGTACCGACTGTGGTGTACTCATACTACACTTCTGCATATTTTTGTGCAGAGCTAGGTTTGGAGATATCGGACTCGGACATAGTTAAGGTGTGATCGCAAGGATTCAAGGTAGAGCTGCTTGGGCGTCGCAGTCCCTTGGAGTCTTTCCATTTTATTGTATTGTTAATTATTATTTGAATAGTATTGAGTATTCAATCCTTGAGATCATTCCATGTATTCAGTTAGAGTTCGTGACTCAGTATTACCAGTCTTGGGAGGTTGTTATATTTGTAATTATTTCCGCTGTTGGTTTATATATATTAAAAAATAAAATTGGCTTGAATTGTAATTATAATTGGCTTACTTAGTCTTAGAGACTAAGTGCCATCACGGCGCCTGTGGTGGGATTTTGGGTCGTGACAGAAAAAGCGGTAATTGAGCATTGAGTGGCCTTTGGAGCGAGATAAGTGTTGTGTCTAACCTTGACTTGAGGGAATAGGACTTGTTTGTCTATTTTCTACATGTTTAAATGTTGGGGAACAACGTATATGTGAGGTGACGAGTACTTATGCATTGTGGTCGGGTTAAAGCATGCGGGCGAGGCT
Source organism: Nicotiana tabacum (assembly GCF_000715075.1). NCBI lineage: Eukaryota > Viridiplantae > Streptophyta > Magnoliopsida > Solanales > Solanaceae > Nicotiana > Nicotiana tabacum. The sequence continues at coordinate 108,442,979 of NC_134093.1, forward strand.
TGGTTTCTTGCAATTTTAGCTTCCTTTGTTCATGTTATCCATGTTTAGACTAGTATTGTTAAATTGATCGTTCTTATCATATTTATGGACCTTCTGGTGATAATTGAGTATTGATTTCGAAGTTGAGGTTGATACTGTGGAACCAAATATTGAAGTAAGGCTTGTACTTGTTATTCTATATCTCTGTTGTTATTTGTTCATTACATTATAGTAAGGGAGAGTGTTAATGCACGAAGGGTGATGTTGTGCCATATTGTGAGTGTTAATGCACAAAGGGTGATGCCGTACCATATTGTGAGTGTTAATGCACGAAAGGTGATGCCGTGCCATATTGTATGAGTTAATGCATGGAGGGTGATATCGTGCTGTATCTGTTGATTTATATTATGAGGCTGAGAGTAAAAGCACGAAGGGTGATGCCGTGAAATTTTCTTCATTGTGTTTAGTTATTTTTCACTGGTTAAAAGCATGTAGACTGTTCTGGTTATCATTTCCGTTGTATCTCCTATATCCTGTGCCTCTTTAGTATGTTCCCCCTCCCAATAGTATATGTTTAGTTGTTACTGTTGTTTTCTTGTACATATACTGTTATCTACACAGGTTTATTGTGTGGGTGTCTTGTCATAGCCTCGTCACTACTTCATCGAGGTTAGGCTCGACACTTACCAGTACATGGGGTCGGTTGTACTGATACTCTGATACTGCACTCTGCACTTCCTGTGCAGATTTTGGTATTGGTCCCAGCAGATTGAGAGGTGTAGCAACTCGGACTGGTTTATCGGAGACTCAAGGTAGATCTGTTGGCGTTCGCAGATCTGTTGGCATTCGTAGATCTTTTTTTTACTGTTTCTTTCGTTCAAACAATTGTATTTCTTTCAGAATTTTACTTGTAGTAAAATCCTAGAAGTTCGTGAATTGTGACTTCAAATCCGGGTAGTAGTGTATATATTGAGGCTGTTATAAATTTTTACACTTATTTTAACTCGTTATACCTTAGTTGCTGTTAATTACTGAAATATATAAGAATTTGCTTGATGAATTCTCTCAAGTTGGCTTACCTAGCAAGTGTAATGTTAGGCGCCATCACAGTCCCAATGGTAGGAATTCCGGGTCATGACAGATACTCGTTAAGAATAGGACGTTACCTCAATACTTGAATGGTGTGGAATAGTTTTTGAACTTCGCATTTTCTAATCCTAATGTTGGTGTAAGAATCCAATGTCCGTGTGTTTAAGTGTGACAATGTTCTTTGGAAAATACGAGAAGAAGTAAAGACCAATATTTGTTCCATCATCTTCAGATATTGGTATAGATTCAGATATAGGGAATGATGATGGTGCATGAATTATATCGTGATATTCCCACTAATAGTCATGAGTTTGATGAGAATAATGGGTCTAATTGCGAAGATCCTAATACATAAGCTAAATTGTTTATAGATTATTAGAAGATGCAGAGCAAAAGCTATATCCTGATTGTGAAAAGTTCTCCAAACTCTCTTTTGTAATGCGTCTTTTTCAAATGAAATATCTGCATGGCTGGAGTAATACCTCATTTGGCACTTTATTGAAATTACTGAGTGATGTTTTACCAAAAGAAAATATGCTCCCGAATTCTATCTATGAAGTTCAAAAAATAATTAAAGGCTTGGGTTTAGATTATCTGAAGATAGATGCATGTGTTAATATATACTAATCTTGAGCAATGCCCTAAATGTGGTGAGAAAAGATGAATTGTGAGAAAATGAGAACATACTGATGAAGAGGTTGCTTCAGGGAATTCGATTAAGAGAAATAAAAGAAATTCTAGAAAGATTCTTAGATAATTTCCTATAATACAATGATTACATCGATTGTTTATAACAAAACGTATTGTTGAATATATGAGGTGGCATAAAAATAAGCATGTTGATGATGGAGTTTTATGACATCCAGCTGACTCATTGGCATGAAATTCCTTTGATGAAAAGCATCCAAGTTTTGCTTCAGATCCACGTAATATAAGGCTTGGGCTTGCTTCAGATGGCTTTAATCCTTTTGGTTCAATGAGTAATGCCTATAGCATGTGCCAAGTAGTCTTGATCCCATATAATCTCCCCCTATGGCTATCCATGAAACAATCAAATCTTTTGTTGTCCTTGCTTATTCCTGGACCAAAAGTGTCACGACCTAATTTTTCTTATAGGCCATGATGACACTCAACGTCGCCGCTAGGCAATTCAATAGTTAACTAGCCATGTATTTATTCTATTTAATAATTTCGAAGTAGTTGATTTTTTTATTTATTAAATAAATAAGAAGTGAAAAATTTAATAAAGTAAAGCGTAAACTAATAAAAGAGCAAATATGGTAAAATAAATACTCAAAAGCCATCAAGTGTCTACTAGCATGTTTTCAAAACTCGGTGTCACAAGTGTATGAGCAACTAGTAGAATATACAAAACCCCTATGCTAATGTCTGAAATGAGATAGACAGAAAGTAAATACAAAAGAGAGAGACTATGGGAGCTGCAGAACGGACTCAGAGAGCAGCTCACCATTATGCCTCAGGATAACGGGGGTGCGTGCCTGAATGAACACCAGATGCACCTGTCTCAGACCATGCACGGTTAGTGCAGAAGTGTAGCGTGAGTACATAAACAACATATACCCACTAAGTATCCAATCTAATCTCGAAGAAGTAGTGACGAGGGGTCGACATCGAAACTTACTACAGGCCAATAATAAAAATACATAAATTCTAAATAGGCATGGAATATGTGAATAATAATAACACAATAGCAAGCAGTGAATAAATGATTCTTTAACTGATAGTAAATTCTAAAATCTCCAAATCAACTTTGTTCATTAAATAAATTATAACCTCTCAAGCCATAAAATAATATCAAGTGTAATCGGGCTCCGAATATTATCACGCACTATTTATGCCGAGGTCGTACGACCCGATCAAAAATACTGTGTGAACTACCAAGGGTCAAACGGCACGAACCGTAGATGCATCTATTATACTGCCGAGGCGAACGGCCCGCTCCCATGAGAGTAGAGAAGTTTACCTCGCTCGCGGAAGTACTTGCGACGCGAGAGGAAATGGATTTCTCAGAATTATTATGTATTTCCCAATTCTTCCCAAAAATAAGAAATCTAAATTGGAAATTTGCAACTTTAAAATCCCTAGTCTCGGCTCTATTTAAGACTATTAATATGCATAGTAAAATAATAATACAATTAAAGCATGATGTGGATCTAAGACTACCCGAACATCTCATGGAAAATAGATATCCACGGACTCTCCTCACCTAGTGCGTACGTAGCTCCCCACACAAGTAATACACAATAAGATACACCTAAGGGGATGAGTTCCCTCTTACAAGGTTAGGAAAGAGACTTACCTCATTCTTAATCTCACTTCCGGTCCACAAATCCGCTCTAAATCCTCAACTTGGTGCCAAACAACCCAAAACTAGCCAAATATTATATAAATTAATTAATATACACTCACAAGTTCATAATTTAACTATTAGAGTAATTACCCAACCCAAATTGAAAGATTCCTAAAATGCACCTCCAGGCCACTCCTGCGATTACAGGCTCGCTTTGCGAGCTCCCACCTACGGCCAAAATCACGCAGGTACGGACGCACAAGAACTGGTGCACCAGCAATCCCTCATGCAAATTTTCCGAGTCTGATTCCATTTCGCTTTGCATCCGGGGTCCCCGAGACCCCATCCAATAACACTCACACATCCAACAATATAATACGGACCCGCTCGCGCGATCAAAACACCAAAATAACATCTAGAAATACGAATCGAACACCAAAACGCATGAATCAAACTATGAAACTCAAAAACTTCTAGAAACACTTCTGCGCGTCCAATTCCTATCAAATCAACTCGGAATGACGCCAAAATTTGCGTGCAAGTCACAAATCATCATACATAACTATTCCCATGCATGAAATCCCAATTGGACCTCGATAACACCAAATCCTACTTCAACCCAAATTTAAGGAACTTGAAAACCTTGAATGCGCCAACTTTCAATATTAAGCACCGAAACGCTCCCGGGTCATCCAAAACCCGATCCAAACATACGCCCAAGTATAAAATTATCATACAAACCTATTGGGACCATCAAATCCCAGTTCCGAGGTCATTTACTCAAAACATTGACTCAAGTCAAACTTAACCATTTTAAGCCAATATTAAGGAACTAAGTGTTCCGATTTCAACCCGAACCATTTCAAACCCAAACTAACCATCCCCGCAAGTCATAAAATAGTAAAAGAACATACGAGAAGTCTTATTTAGGGGAACGGGGATCTTGAAAGCAAAACGACCGGTTGGGTCGTTATGTTTTCCATCTCTTAAACCAACGTTCGTCCTTGAACAGGTCTAGAATCGTACATAAAGTGCCGAATAAGTGTGAATATCTTCTCCGCATGTCCTCCTCAGTTTCCTAAATTGCCTCCTCAACTGGTTGACCCCTCCACTGAACCTTTATAGCAGAAATCTTCTTGGACCTCAACTGGCGAACCTGCCTATCAACAATGGCAACTGGCTCCTCCTCATAACCCAGGCTCACATCTAGCTGAACCGTGCAATAGGATAACACATACAACCTGTCGGCATGATACTTCCGGAGCATAGACACATGGAAAACTGGATGAACTCCCAATAGACTGGGAGGCAAAACAAGCTCGTAAGCAACCTCCCCAACTCGCCTCTACACCTCAAATGGACCTATAAACCTTGGACTCTACTTTTCCTTCTTCCCGAACCTCATGATTCCCTTCGTCGGCGAGACTTTCAAGAGAGTCTTCTCACCCATCATAAATGATAAATCACACGCCTTCTGATCCGCGTAACTCTTCTGTCTTGACTGTGTTGTGCGAAGTCGCTCCTGAATCAACTTCACCTTCTCCATTATTTTATTCGTAAGATTCAAACTCCTAACCATTATTTTATTCGTAATACAACGATACCTACATCCAGAAAGATATTTGGTAAGAGATTGAATGTGGTTGTGGAAGATTTGAGTCAGAGGAACTCAATTTTGCACCAGGCTTATGATGAGTAAATGTATGGTCTTCAGCAGATCATGTGTGTATTAAGACGTGTAAGCTCCTTGATAAAGAGCCCTAAGGCAAGAATATCTATCTACTCATATGGTAAAAAGAAATTAGAGAATCAGAAGGTAGATACAAGTTTCAACACGTAAAAGAAGCAAGGTGAAGAAGGATATGAGGTACCCAGTTAGTGAAGATTATCAGTATTTACAATTCAGGTAGATAAATATAAGCATTCTGATTTACTATCAACAGTAACATGGATATATACAATTTACCACGCCTATCTCAATTATGCCATATGGTAGCTAACAGATATAGTTTAAGAGAAGGATAAGATATCGAGATCCAGTTGGGGTTAGAGTAACCCAAAATTATGGATCGATTGTTATCATTAGCTAACATTTCTGAAGTATAGTGCAAAATATGGTAATAGTTCTCCTTGCGAGACATCCAAATGGTGCACTCTAGAATTGTATAGTCAGATATGAATACCGGAATGTTCAAAAATTTTAGAAGATAGGTAGTGGAATCCTAGAAAGGATAAATATTTACCTTAGTATGACTCCCATCTCTAGGGGAAAAAAGAGAGAATGTTAGGCATCCCGAAGAGCCAGTGAGATGAAGCAAGGGGAGCTATAAGTGAAAGAACGTTTTGTTGAAGTTTTCAAAACAGAGTGATAGACAGAAATATTAGCAGGAGAATAAGAAGAGAGTATATAAAGCATTATGAGTAAGATGTGATTAATGAGTGATAACAGTAAATCAAAATATGACAGGATGATAGAGTGTATAGTCAAGTGAAGGAAAAGACAAGAAGTGTCAGGCCTTGAGGCAATAAAATAGTATAAGCCATAAAGTCATATCCCCATTTCGAGAAATGAGTTGGTGACTCCAACGTGATTACCAGAAGGAAACATTAGACCACAGAGTAATAGAAATCAGTATGGGCTAGTGAACAAGATAAACTGAACATGAAATAGGGACCGAAGGATTTGATAATAGTCGACATCATGAGAATTTCAGCGATCGCGTTCCGGCGATAATAGAATGGACAACAGAAGAATAACCTTTAAAGGTCATTCAGGAAGACACTTCCTAAAGCAAGCATTGTGAGCAGAGTTAATATTAAGGGACTAAGTGTGCCAGTTACACTAGGTGTCACCCTCGTGCATAAAATTCAGTTATCCTTGGTATAAAAAGGTTACCGCAATATGAGTAAGATATCAGTAAAAATGTGAAAAGATGCTAAAGATGATGAGGTGAAAGGAATGAGATTGCATTTATTCAGATCTTACAGATATGATATGACTCCAGAACATTATGCAAGCATGATGCTGGGGGAAACCAGTAAGGGTTCCGCACCCTATGTTATTGATAAATAAGTGCGAGAAACACTTAATACATAAGAGCCAATGCCAGAGGTAAGTTAAGACAAAGGACATAACCCAAGAGGGGTTACGCAGAATATAGATATGATAATGGACCAACGAGTAGTCTGTAGTTGATTCAGGAAGAGCCTAGTTATGCTAGACAAGAGGTCAGGGATAAATAAATAGATCATGCAAGATATACGTAGCGAACCCGAACATAGTGAATTCAGTCTTGCAGATATGACGTCGTAACCCTTGAAAAATATTCAGATAGGAGTTGGAGTAATTAAAGGTACCGTATAAGTGTTACGGAAATAAGAGAGAGTGTCATTAAGGAGACAATCAAAATTTGAGTTCAGAAGTAACCCTACGAGCACAAGGGAACGAAGGTATATAACTAAGGATATCTGTAGGCGAGTAAGAACATCGATAATTCCTTTGGGTATACAATATAACAAGCTCGTAACTTTACAAGAGTCAGAAGGTCTCCTTAAGTGCTACAAAGCAAGACCAGCTGGGGAAATAAGGAAGAAGGCTTCCACCTAAGCATAGTGACATAAAGAAGAAATGGTCTTGTAACAACAGTCTTACTACAACATTGTATGTACTCCATAAAAAAGTGGCACCTATCGTGGCTAATGAACGGGAAGAAGTAAAAAAAAGTCAAAAAATGATATTTGAGATCATATGAGTTACAGAAAATTCCAGTAATTATGGGCAATGAGATAAGCCATGTATTCATGCAACAAGTGGCAGAACGACTAGAAAAAGTAATTGCTTATGTTTAAAGGCAACTGAGAAGGCACGAAAGGAAATCTATGGTGCTAGCAAGTTAAAGGAAGGTTGCGAGTGGTATAAATAGATATGTGTAGGTTGCAAGCTAAAGTATGGTAGAGTAATAAGGTTTTAGGTAGATGGGAGTAAGGATAAGAAAAGATGAGTGAGAAGGTGAAAAAAATAGGTAAGGCCTCGGGATTAAGCCTATCAAAATAAGAGAGTTGATGGTTTCCATAAGTTATAGAAAGCTCAGTATAGCTTGAATTGACTCGGAGGAGTCTAAGACTAGGAGCAATTAGAAGAGATGAAATGCTTCCCTGGTAGTAGAATAATGGTGTAATGGTGATAGATAAGAGGATGACGTTTAGGCCTTTTATTGAGTAACAATTTTGAGAAAAGGGATTTCATGAGTTGCACGGGATTAGGACCCATATGATGGATCACGTTGGGATGCTATGAAATACGGTTATTGAAGTATAGTATCATCTTTAGGAGGATCAGGCAAATCACTTCAAATGTTCCTCGATGAGACGTGAGCCTTAGTGACAATGTATTATGTAAGAAGTTTCAAGTTATCAGTGGTAGATTATGGATCAACCTTATGGTGAATCAACAATGGATGGATAAAAGTTACAAAATATGAGATGAGATTAGGCCGTCATTCTTAAGATGAACAGTAATAAGGAAGAACTAAAGTACTTAGATTTATACATATAGGATAAGCAGCGAGAGAGTAACCTGGAGTTGGGTAGCAGACCTAGGTAGTAATAAACCGAAGTAAGTGTTATGGTATAGCATGGCCTACCTAGTTGTAGTAAAGCCATAAAGCCATAGGAAACAAAATATAGCAATAGTGGTACATTCAACAAAGTACTAAGCGAAGAACTTCAATATACCTATAGATGTCCAAAGGGACAGCTTGCCGTAGTCCTGTATATGTTTACAAAGTGAGGCCTAGAGATTGGTTAAAAGCCGGAGGAAAATGAGAGAAGAGTCGCATAGGCACACATACAAGGACAAAGTCGTACAGACTGCATGATAGAAGGTATCAATAGTTATGAGATTGGAAGAATTCTGACCACGAGTTGTGGCGTGAGAAAGAGGTCTAAAAGGGGGAATGCCCTGGCCTTGGGATTTATTCATAGAACAGTTGCCTATATGGCAAAGGACAATATTAAAGTAGGTTATGAGAATGATAAGAGAATCAGTCAACATTCGAGGATAAATGTTCCAAAGGGGGGAATGATGTTACACCCCATGTTTTTGTACGTGAAAGTACATCGTAAGTCAATTGATGTAAGCTTGAAAATGAGATCCTCTTTGAAAGTATATAAAGTGATTTACTGATGTTACGTCCCATTTTTGCAAGCCTTTAAGAGTTATCATTCGGGATAAAATGTTTCTAAGGGGACATGTTGTTACACCACGTACTTCAAACGTCACTATCATTATAGGATTATCTAAAGTAAGCTCAAAAAGGACGAAATCCTTCTACAAGGATAAGAAAGGTTTACCGAAATCTTAAGTAAGTTAAGATGAATATGATACTTTCTAATCATTATTTAAAATCATGATATGACTATATATGGTGTTTGGATATGGAATATAAAGTTTGGGAAAAATAGGATTTAAGTTGCAGAAAACTCGAGTTAAGATTTGCCTCGTAACGAGCCATTTTAAAAATTTAATTCGTAAGCTTTATGATGTTATTTTGGGACATATATCATACCAAAATGAATGTATATGAACCTAGTTTCCAATGGTCCAAACCATTTATTCATACAATATCGGAGTAAAGAAATATGGATTTTTAAAGTAGGGTCGCTAGGTCACGTCACAGCACATCGGAGAAACTGGTAGGTTTATAGGCCAGGTTGCGAGGCAGTTTTCTCCCAATATATTGAGAGTTATAAGTAGAGTTTTATATTAAATTAAATACCCATGTGTCTAGTTTCTAACTCTTTAAACCGTTCATCAATATGACATCATTGTAGAGAGATATTTGCGTTTTCGTGAGACTGCGCAGGAGGCCCCTATGGGACCTACTTTGTCAGGGCCCGATCTTCACTTATTCTTATCTCGTTTTTGGGATGATCTCTGCTCATTTTTTGTTCTCCTTCCAGACTCACACTCTCCAAACCCTCCCAAACAGCTCCCCTAAAGGCTCCAAACAAATTCCAAAGGAATACACCATAATCAAACATCAAAAGTTAACCTAAGTGAAGAAGGGAGTTTCTATGGTGTCGTGATGTGATTAAGGGTGGTTGTAAGATAAGGGAAGCTTTGGTTCGAGTTTTTCCAGATTCTTTAAGGTATGTATAACACCCTATTTCTTGGGATTAATCTTATCTATGTGTTGGTTAAGTTATTGGATAAAGATTACAAGATAACACTTGAAAGGGGAAGAGTTGTTGTTATCTTAAGATAACACTTGAAAGGGGAAGAGTTGTTGTTATCTTTTGTTGGGTTGTTTTAAGGCTATACATATATGTTGTTACGGCTGAAATTTCAAGTTGTATCTACTGCTTAAGGTATGTAAATCATGTTCTTGGTTGTGCTTAAGGTTAATCATGTGTTGTTTGAGTTAAAATCTTCAAGATAGTAATTGACATGGCATAAGGAATTGTTATCTTTTTTGTGGGCTGTGTTGAGGCTATATATATGGTTGGTTATAGCTGGAAATTATTATAAATAGTATGATTATGTTGTGGCTGCTGTTGTTAATCTTATCTATGTGCTAATTTAGTGGATTGAAGAAGATAACATGAAAAACAAGAGGTTGACGATAAAGGTTAATGTGCTAGGCGTGTGGACTATTTTTAAAGATTATTCTTATGATATTTTGGGATGAAAATGATATGGTAAGCATAAGTATGATGTTATACAAGTTGTAGGCAGATTCATGGAAAAGGAATTGGATTAAATTATATTTTGTTAATTGTAAATCGAGTTTGCCGCTCAAAATGGTTGTTGAAGTAATCAGAGAGTTTATTGTGAATTATATTGTTGTTGTTTGGGTTGTTTGGTGACTTTTAGTAACTTATGGGATGTAGTAAAAATAGGGGAGGTACTGTCCATTTTTTTTTGTAGAATATTAGTTTTGAAATATGAGAGTTACAATGCTTATATGATGACGATGAAGTCGGGTTACTCATTGTAGACGTAAGAAGATCATATTGAGCTTGGTTGACGATTGGAGAGAAGATTGCAAAGGTATGTTAAGGCTAAACCTTTTCTTCATTTTGGCATGATCTCGTAACTATATATATTTGATAACGAGACATAAAGAGAAGTTCGTATTCATGAATTTATTCACATTACACTAGTTTTAGAAGTTACAGTATTCTCCCTTATCGGGACTTTATATTCAGTTAAGTATTGTTTCCTTCCAGTCAAGAGAACAGAGGGTCTATATATATATACAGTATTACAGTATTTTCACCACCATCGAGCTATAATCGATGGGCAGGCCCTTATTGGGCAACCTCTGATCAGATGGTAAGTTATATACCTAGCCTATTATGGCCGAGCACTTATGAGCGATCCCAGAATGGCCGAGATACAGAGCCTAGTATGGCCGAGCGCCTATGAGAGAGCCTACTACGGCAGAGCAGTTACACATACCGAGCCTTATAGGGCCGGACATCTATTTTACTTACTATATTGAGAGAGATGAGTCAGTATCAGCAGGTAAGCATATCTTCAAATTATATTTGACTCCCAGGTACTTTCAGTTATTATATTATCAATTCAGTTTCAGATTTTAGTTATCTTGTTGCCTTACATACTCGGTACATTATTTCGTACTGACGTCCATTTTGCTGGGGACGCTGCATTTCATGCCTGCATGTACTAATAGACAACTGGATAAACCTTCCTAGTAGACAAAGTCAAACATCAGCTTGGTTGGTAAGATCCACTTCCTTAGAGTTACCGGGTCGATACCTTGGGGTCCATTTTATATATACAGGTTTGATGAGTAGGTCGAGGCCATGTCCCGACCATGATACAATTCAGTTATTCCTAGAGGCTTGTAGACGAGCCCTATGTAGGTGTTTAGTTTGTTATTGCTGGTTGTAGACGTTATTTTTAGATGATTTAGAATATGGCCTCATCGGCCTAAGTTGAGGGTTAACCTCCAGAGTTCATAGTTACAGAATGGTATGTTCGGGCCGAGTATGGCACCGGGTGCCGGCCACGCCTCTTCAGGTTTGGGGCGTGACAGTACCATACTACGAATCAATTTCACAAGGGAGAATTAAAACACATGAACTAATCACAAGGATCTCATCCTGATATAACTTCTACCGCGGCACGTATCACGTTTTAAACATATCAAACCACATGACAACGCGAGGATTCCATCCTTAACTCTAAATCACAAGTAGTATACATATCATGCCAACCGAAACCTTCCATTTTTTTTTTTAAAATTCCGCTAAACAAAATCACAACACATAATTAACTCCCATATCAGTAGAGCATTTACATCACAAACTGTAACCAACCACCCAGAAATCACATCAAAACCTACTGTAATGGGTAACACAAGTCATTTTTAGTCTCTTAGCTTTCAATAGTGAACAAAAACAAAACGATAGGCACATACTACCACCATAGAATCTTTCAACAGGGGTAAGCACATAAGTAGAGTGCAAAATCACGAAGCTCACCCATATGTGAAGCATGACAGGAGGACTCATCTCGATAAGCAGAACCAAATCAAAATAAGGATATTGCTCCTTTATGACAAATCAAATCCATACCTATAACGACACCATCTGGTTTAGTGACCTCAGCCGTACCATGGCAATTATATCAACGGGCCGGGCCTCCCCCTCTTGGGCGCCCTCTACCTGCCTGAATTCCCCTCTGTGACACATCTATCCGGAGTCTGGGACAATCTCTCACCATGTGGCTGGTATCTCCACACTCAAAGCAACCTCTCCGCTGACGTGGTTGTGGAAGTTGTCCGGTACGGGTACTCTGAGATCCATAGGTATCTGAAACACCGCGCGAAGCCAGAAGTGCAAACTAGACTGGCTGACCCACAAAACCTCTACCATGTCGTACCCTGCCTCCAAAATAGGGACCAGTAGGTCCTCCCGTCAACGAGGCCTCTTAGACTCCCTGTCCTCTCTCTCTCTCCTGAACCCACATGTCCTCTCTTTCCTGGTCCTGCATGCCCTCTAATCGGCGAGCGATCTCTACCACCTGCTGAAATAAAATGTCTGAATCCAACTCCCGAGCCATGTTGAACCGGATATCAAGACTGAGCCCCTCAATGAACCTGCGGGCTCACTCTCTAACTGTAGAAACCAAAGTGGGTTCATGTCTGGACAGATCACTGAATCTAACAGCATACTCTGACATTGATATACTACTCTGGCGCAGCTGCTCAAACTCTACGCGCCATGTATCCCGAAGAGTCTGGGGAACAAACTCTCTCTAGAACATCTCTGAAAAACTGAGTCGATGAAAGTGAAGTTGCATCGACTGGACTACCCAACTCATACGCTCACCACCACTGACATGCCACTCCCTTAATCTGGAACATAGTAAAAGCTACCCCACTTGTCTCCATAATACCCATAGTGCGAAGAATATAGTGGCATTTCTCTAGAAAACCATGGGCATCCTCTGAAGCCAAACCAATGAATGTAGGAGGGTGTTACTTCTTGAACCTCTCTAGTCTAAGTTGTTCCTCCTCTGTTGCCCCTGGCCTGACCTCAGGCTGAACCGAAATAACAGGTTGTACCGGCACTACACCCGAAATATGTCCAATGTGAGCCCTCTGCTCTGAAATACTGGCGGTGGGAGTCTGAGCTCCTCCCCAATCTGCGAAGTAATAGGCGTCTCCTGTGCCTGCCCCCCAATCGGAGCTACTAGCGGCTCCTCAACTGCTGCCCTGATGGGTGCTCTAGCTATGGTGCGTGCTCCTCCTCGACCTCTGTCTCTGCCCCTAGAAACACCGGCTATGGGGGCAGCGTCATTAGTAACTGCAGCTCGTGTCCTCACCATCTGTGAGAGAATAAAATGACAAAGGCTCAAACTCCGAGATCAATAAACTCGCACGATAGAAATAAAAGAAGTGAAGATTTTCCTAATAGTTTCATAGCCTCTCGAAGATAAGTATAGGCGTCTCCGTACCGATCCGCAAGACTCTAATAAACTCGCTTATGACTCGTAGAACCTATGAACCTTTGGCTCTGATACCAACTTGTCACGACCCCAATTTTTCTCCGTAAAATATCGTGATGGCACCTAGTCTTAGGGACTAGGTAAGCCTAATACTTACTGAATTAATGGCAAAATTTAACCAACAACTATTAAATGCGAAATAGAGATTGCTATGCAAGCCAACAATCCCAAAACGGTTGTACAAGTCATAAGCTTTACAGAGTTTACTAGAAAATTTCTAAATACAACTGTTCCAGAATAGAAATAAACAGTACAAGATAAAATTTAAGAAGGTAACTCTGAGGCATGCGAACGCGACAGCAGGTATACCTTGAGTCTCCACAGCAATGCCCGATCAGCTAACAAATGATCAACCACTCCGAGATACCTGGATCTACACAAAAATGTGTAAAAAGCATAGCATGAATACACCACGGTGGTACCCAGTAAATATCAAGACTAACCTCGGTGGAGTAGTGACGAGGGACAGTCAAGATACATACTGGACTTAATAACATGTACAAGTATGAATGTGAAACTAACAGGGAAATAATAGCATTATAAGGTTAAGCATGGTAGAAGTAACAAAACAATACTCACAATAGGAAACTAGAAACAACTATTAGCAACAGGAAACAAATAGGTACTACGCCATAGAGTAACTTGAGCACAGTTTAAGTCCGATGAAACCAAATGAAGGAAAGCAAGTAACAACTCAATAAGAACAATTGCTTTCACATAAGATTTATTAAAAAAATATTCAGAGGTACCAAACCTTAAAATCACAAATCACGGGTCTCGAATCACGAACCCAAATCACTTGGCATATTGTGCCCACATTACGACTTTCAACCGCACGTACTACTCACGTGCCAATTCCATAAATTTCGTATCCGTACGGACAACTCACGTGCTATGGGAGTGACAATATCTCATATCCGCACGGACAACTCGCGTGCTAGCAATAACAATAATTCATAACCGCACGGACGACTCACGTACCAATAGTACAGCTCTCACACACAAGGCAAGTATACGAGGATATATGTAAATGATCAATAGACATCAGGGTTCATCTTCTCTAACCGATATGGGTGATTAATGACGTGTATGCTTGTGCAAGTGTTCTATCACAACTCGAATCAACATGTAAGAGAAGAGACAATGAATAACACATAATGAATAATCACCACAAAATATACACTGAATAACTCACACAAGGTAGGCACACCACTACACAAATATGATCAATAACAATGCCCCTAGGCCATCACAAATAATCCCCGACATAGTCCACCTTGTCTCGCCACATGTGCAATAATAAAGTAAATGCCTGTCTTATCTCGCCGCACATGCATAATAATATTCCCACCTTGTCTCGCAACATGCGCAAACCCACACACACATACGCATACACACACACACACAAACACACACACACATATATATACATATATACTTGTCACGCCGCATGTGCAAATATCAATAATAATAATAGCACGGACAACTCCCGTGCGAATACCCCTACAATACTCTCAATAATAACACGTGTGCCAAAACATAACAACACAATATAAAGACTTTCACCACATGTGCCCATATGCCACGACTTTTCCTCAAAACGATTTAAATACCATAACCACGCATAGCCCCCGGCTCAACACACTGAGTACAACAACAACAACAACAACAACAACAACAATAACAACAATAACAACAACAACAACAACAACAACAACAACAACAACAACAACAACAACAACAACAACAACAACATCAATAACAAGAGAGTATGGCAAGTAATTGAACACAATAACTTTAGAACACAAAGAAACGGAAGAACGAGCTCATAATGAAAGACATAACAAGTAATAATGCCTTCAAATACGAATAACTCAACAATAAGAGAGATAATGTGTCTCAAAACTAAGAGAGATAATGTGTCTCAATGATTTTAAATAAGAATAACTCAAAAATAAGAGAAATAATGTGTATCAACTATAACAAATAAGAATAACTCAACAATAAGAGAGGCAACATATAACGACGATTTAAAGTAACGATAAATCACAACGGAAAAGATAACATGTAATAAAAGAGGCAACAACTCTAGTTAAAACATATAAGAATATATTTGACAACAAAGGTAGAACATGAATCAATTAACTTCAAATAAGGCATGTAAGGGTAAATTTAGCAAATTGAGGATATAACATGACAAAACAACTTTATTTTTAATATGCATAAGAAACCTAAGAGTCTAAGATGGTTAAAGTTCCACATATAAGGCATGTACATACTCGTCACCTCGTGTACACGTCTTTCACGTAGTTCAAATAGTGCAAACAACCCAATTCCTATGGGGTAGTTCCCCTACACAACGTTAGGCAAGATACTTACCTCGACGAAACTAAACCGATACTCTAAAATGGCATTCTCGTGTAAAACGACCTCCGGACGACTCAAATCTAGCCAAAATAATTTCATAACATAACTAAAACTCATAGGAATAATTTCGGATAATAAAACTTTGGTTTTTAATTAAAATTAAAAATTCAACCCGAAAGTCAACCCCGGGCTTGCACCTCGGAACCCGATAAAAATTCACAAAATTCAAACACCCAATCCGATACGAGTCTAACCATACCAAAATTACTAAATTTTGACTTCGATTCGGCCTTCAAAACCTCAAATCAAGTTTGGAAAATTTTCTATTCTAATCCCCCAAATTACAAAAAAAAAAAAAAAAAAAAAAGAGTCCAATTTGTGAGGTTTGCCTCTGAAAATCGCCCAAACCAAGCTCCCCAACTCTAATTATGTTAAAATGGCGATACCCCCGTTTTAAGAAACCTCTCAAGGCAAATCGTATTTGACACCTGAGATTTATAAATCGCATTTGATACCTGAGACTTATAAATCGCATTTGACACCTAAGACTTTTAAATTGCATTTGACACCTGCGATTTGCCTTTGTTCCCTCAAGCACCAGAAATACAACAGTCTTTCCCGACACGAAAATGGGCATAACTCTCTCATACTACCTCGGAATGCGACGATTCTTGTTGCTATGGTTCTGTAATTACAATATGGATCTGTTGGTTCAATCAAATCATAAATCAAAGATAGTTTGTACAATGTGGTACCCTTTATGCCAAAAGAAATGACGCTGAAACATCAAATAAGAACGCGACACAATCCAAACCCATCCGAAACTCACCCGAGCCTTATGGGACCCCAACCAAGTATACTAACAAGTTCCAAAATATGATAAAAATTTGCTCGAAGCCTCAAACCAACTCTGATTCAAAATTAATGTCGATTCATACTAAACCAACTCCGATTGAATTTAAATTTTACACACAAGTAATAAAATGATAGTACAGACTATTCCAACTTCCGGAATCGGAATTCGAACCCGACATCAATAAAGTTAACTCCCGGTCAAACTTTTCAAAATCTTCCATTTTTCAACTTTCGCCAATTCGTACTGAAACGATCTACAGACCTCCAAATCAACATCCGGACACGCTGCTAAGACCAAAATTATCATATAAAACTATTGGAATCATCAAAACACTATTGCGGAATCGTGTACACAAAAGTCAAACTTCGATAAACTCTTTTCACTTAAGCTTCTAAAACAAGAATTGTTCCTCCAAATTGATCCTGAATCATCCAAAAAACCGAACTCGACCATACACTCAAGTCATAACTTATAATGCGAAGTTGCTCGAGACTTTAGGCCGCCGAACGGGATGTTAATTCCCAAAATGACCGATCGGGTCGTTACAGAATTTTATCCCTATTTATTTGTTTCTTTATACTCCTCAAAGCAGTTTTATATACTCTTCTATGAGAAACTATATAAACATAGTGGCTTTGTAATGAGATATGATGCAGAATAAGAGATGCTCAAAACACTGGTGCTATAGTGTTTTAATTTATGTTTAGATGTAATGTCAAATTCATTATTGAACTTGAACAATGGTTTGGAATATCTAATTAGTCAATGTGGGAAAATAAATAATGTGACAAAGGAAACAGTATCTTATACATCTGATTGATTGTGTTGGTATATTGATATTTATATTGTTTTCCTCTATTTATATTTAGGTGTCAATAATTTATTTAGTTCGTTGTCATCTGTGTTCAAAAAGAGAAGCTGCTTGATTTTGGGCCTTTAAAAGATTGTAGACTAAAGTCATATACAGAGAGTGTCTTACACTTTGGAGAGAAAAAATTAGAAGAAAATAAAGAATGCAGATATAATGTGATTTTGTGGTGCTATGCAAAATCACCAAATTAAGATATTATAGCCATAATATGCTATGCTTTCTCTGCTTATTTATGTGAGATGCGCAATTGTGGATGCTAAAATTCCACAAGTTAAATAAAAATACATCGACAGGTTATAATGATATTATTTTGTGAACAGTCCCTCAACCTTTACAAATTATAATTGTGCATTGTAGCAGGAAAGATCACTGCAACAGAGAAAGAGCATAGTTTTGCTTAATAGTTTGATAAAGAAAAATTAGAGTGCCTTAAAAGCCACTTGAAATTGTTATTTTTCCTGGGGTACTGAAAAATTGATTAGTCAGGACCTCGAATTTGGGCCACTGTAAGTCTAACAACCATGTATAGTACATGGTAGGATTTCTATAGTAGATAGTTAGCTCTCTATTTTTTTTTTATGTTACATGGTGCATGTTCTTATTTGATGATTTCTTAGCTTTAGCTTGTTGCTAAATATTTTTGTAAGCCATAAGTATGTAACCAAAATATAATTTATGACAACAATATTGCTTGTTGCGTTAAGTCAGCTTTGACAACGACATCTTTTGTTGTTGCAAAAACTTTTCCCATCAGCATTTATTGCAATAGGATGCAACAACTTTTCTGTTGTTACCAAAAGTACTTTTCGCAACAATATTCAATATATGGCAATGAAAAACTTTGTTGCAAATTTCACACTTTATTGTAGTGATATATATAATAAAATTTTTGGGTCTAAATATAAAAAATAATATTGCTTGTTTTGTTATAAAACAAAATTCATACAAAGGCTTTTATTAGGCTTAATCGGTAACTAACAAGTTTACAACAAAACTACGAACATGCTTCCAAAAAAAAGGACTAACGTAATTTCTAGAGATCTCTTGCTAAGCAATGAGCAAAACAAATTTGATTGCCTATTCAACCAGAGGCGGATTCAGAATTTAAGCTCTATGGTTCAAACTATACTTGTTAATCGGGTCGGGCTGACCCGTTTACAGCCTAGTCCAGCCCGATACTGTAGCGTGGGGGGCGGGCTGGGATGAGTTGGGCAGGGAGCGGGTTTCAATCGAACAGGTTTTTGATACCGGTGCACCGGAACCCGCTAAGCCCGTTAACCCGTTAACGGGCTACAACCCGGTTTAGCCTGTTAACCCGTTAATGGGTTGTTAACGGGCTATAGCCCGGTTCAGCCCGTTTATTAATATTTTTTTTAATGGACCAACTGAAACTCCTGATATTGACACTTGTATTTCTTATCTACACAAATATTTAGAAACATTATATAATTATTATGCTAACATTGTTGATACTTCTTCTGCTGTAGATGCAAATATTCCTTCAAGTTCAGTTTCAAGTTTCAACATCTGGGACCAGTGCTTTGGATGATAATGATGGTGTTGAAGATTAATTGATTTGGTCTACAATAGGGGAGTATCAACAAACTAGTAGCAGGAATATCAATGAACTTCAATTCTACTTGCAAAAGTCAGCAGAGCCCCGCACAAAGAAATTTCTACCATTGGGTTGGTGGAGGAGCAACTCAAATCAATTTCCTGTTCTTTCGGCCATGGCTCGAGACGTGCTAAATATGCCGATTTCAACAGTCGCATCAGAGAGCGCATTTAGCCAAGCAAGGCAGCAACTAGGAGATACCCGTCATTCATTGGGTAGCAACGCTTTAAAAATTCTAGTGTGCTTCAGAGATTGGATAAGATCAGAACGACGAAATCAAGGGCGTGACGAGGTAGATGAAGCGGAGGACCAAGAAATTGGAGATATAATGGTTTATGGTTCTGATTCAACCAATGCCGGAAACCAAGAACCTCATGTTGACATGGATGGACTTACAAAAATGATGCAAAGCATGTGATGTACTATTTGTTTTTTTATAATTGTTGTAAACTTTTAATTTTCAAGTTCAAAAATAACAAAATAAAAAAAGAACTTGCAACTTAATTTGAAGTATTATAAATTATTCAATAAAAATATCAAATGAAAGTCTTCGGAGCTTGATCCTTACATATAGGTCTTATTAAATAATTTTTTATAGCCACTTACTTTCAAATTTTAATTTTAACATTATAAAATTCAAATTTAAAATTTAAAATTTAAAATTTTAAACTTCAAAGTTTAATTCTAAGCCTTAAAAGTTTACAAACACTTAAGTATCAATAACATTGAATAAGAAAAATAAAATTTACTTAAAAAAAAAAATTCACGGCCCGCTAACAACCTGCTAACAGCCCGCTAAGCCCAAACCCGGACGGACAAAAAAAAACCCGAAAAGTACAGCCCGCTAATAGCCCGCAACGTTAAACGGACGGGCTAATTTTTTTTTGTCCAGCCCGTCCCAACCCGCCCGTTAAACACCCTTAGTTCAAACCCATTATATATTTAAAGTTACGGGTTCATATCTACTATTTTTTACAATTTCAGTAAATTTTTACACTTAAGTTTATACGCAGCATCCAGAGTTTATGCGGGATTTTTCACAAGCAGTGGCGATATTTATAGAAGAACGGAGAATAAAAAATATTAATTATCACATTACTCAACAAGAAATAGCCTTAGTCTATTGGTTTTGTTGAGTCTTAAGTTAGGAGAGGTCATGACTTCAGTTCTACCTAACCACAATTTTTAGCAATAAAATCTCTCTCAAACATTTGACAAAATATGATCTAGTTGTGGTTTGAACCTCTGACATCCTAGAGAAAATTTAGGAACTTAACCAGCATGCCAAGTTACAATATGTAAAATTTTCTGACAAAGCGGTGTCGCGTGACACCGCTTCATTCCATGTACATCTGCCCCTAGCAGCATCAAAAGTACGGGGTTCAGATGAACTCGGTGCTTTCAAGTTATATCCACCTTTGTCTTTAGATAATTTTATAGTAATTTATTCATTTGTTCATCTTTTCAAAAATTGACACCTCTTATGAAAAATCATGCGTACTCCACTGCGTGCTATTAGGTTATTATATCTCACCATAGTTCAAATTCACATCTTAGATTATCAAGTTGTCTGTTTGAAGATAATTCATTATTTTATTCTCTTCTAACGAACCATAAAAGATCTAGTGTTATTGAAAGGATCGTTTTGGGCTTTTAGACTTCTCGTCCGGAACTCTTGCTGGGCCATTTGCTCTTTTGGGCCTATTAGCAGATCCATGAACGATGAACTTTATAAATGGTAAAAATAGCACGGGCTAACCAATTTTCGGAGTGATAATTGAAAAATAGTCAGCGTTTGCAAAGTCATTACAAAATAGCCACTATTTTGCTGCAACACGGAAAGCTCTAGCATAATATACTGGAGATTGGTGCACCTGTGTATGAATTTCCAGCATATTATGCTGGAACTCCAGCACGCGGAAATAACCAGCATAATATACTGGAGATTGGAGCACATGTGTATAAACTTCCAGCATATTATGCTGGATCAGTACTCCAGTATATTATGCTGGAAGTTCACATGTAAAATATTCGAACTCCAGTATATTATGCTAGAATATTTTTCGGATTTTGAACAGTGTTTTCGTTCACATTTATCTTTACATGAAAAGTGGCTAAATTTCGATTATTTTTGAAATTGTGGCTATTTTTCAATTACCACTTGTAAATCTGACTATTTTTGAATTTTACCCTTATAAATGAGCACTTTGGTATGATGGAACAGCCCAATATTTATTTTGTAATTGGGCAAAATATAAAGGAAAAATGACACTGTATAGTCGCTCTCAAAATAATAGCCGAAAAATGTATATTTCTTTATATTTTTGTATATATATACATTATGTATGTTATATACAAAAATTATACAAATTTATACACTTTTTCGGCTACCAAATGTAAATAGTTTCTGACGCGAACTAAAAGTGATAATACCCCAATATAAAATTGGTCGTTCGGCCGAAACTAATTACACTCGTTGTCCAAAAAGTGTATAAAATATATATAGTTTGTGTGTATAATTAGTCGGCTATTATTTTTAGGAGCGACTAAAAATATACATTTCTCTTTATAATTCAACTAAGACAACTCATGGTTTACCCAATATTACGAGAAAGTTGTTGCATTTTGTGTTAGAGCCCCAATTTCCCCGTTAGAACTCGGAACATGTTATTAAAAATTAACTTGGCGTCACAATACGAAAAAGTAAACGGTGAATTCGACTATGGTCTTTCATGCTGACATTAGACCCAAAAGACTTGCCCTTTGTATAGTCGTAGGATAATCAGAGAAGATTCAAAATTTGAATTCTGCGTTATATATTGATGATGTATAAAATATTTACGCTACTGATGTTTATCAAGTTACCTCTCTTGTTTTTCAGATTATTAGTTTATTTCACTTGTTATGAATAATTATTATCTTTTAGATGACTAATATTATATAAATCAAAGTCTGCTACTAAAGTTGCAGAGAACAACGAGCCAAGGATGACAAAACGGGGAATCTTCTCATACGCAAAAGTCAATACACATACGAAAAGCTTATACAAGTATACATATTGTATGAGTTAGAAATGCTTTGGAAGCCAAAAAATGATGTGAATTGCACAAACTGCTGCCGAAGCTATCTGTCGTATGCTAATTGAAAAGCCATATCATGAGTTATAGGTTGACAATATAAGTATTGAAAATACATATTTAATTTTATTTATTTTTCTCACACACACACATCAACAACAACAACAGTATAATCCCACTAGTGGAATTTGGGGAGGAATTTGGGGAGGGTAGTTTGTACGCACACCTTACCCCTACCCCGGGGTAGAGAGACTGTTTCCGATAGACCCTCGACTACCTCCTCCAAGAACTCTTCACTTTGCTCTTGGGGTGACTCGAACTCACAACCTCTTAATTGGAGGTGGAGGATGCTCGCCACTAGAGCAACGCGCACACATATTTAGAGGAATTTTGGAATTTTAAATAAGAAGAAATTTTAAACATAAGTCGCGGAAGAAAAGAGCGCGGCGCCCTACTTTGTATACAAAAGAGTAAAATTATTGATGGACATGCAGTAAAGGGCTCTCTATACCCTTTTTCTTAAACGAAAACAATGAATATTTCACTTGTTATAGAACAACTAATTATACACTATAACTACACAGTGGAAATGACAAAATTTTCGATAGGAGAGAATTAAAAAGCGAAACTGGGGATTGGCGGTTAAAAATCATACTTAAATAAGGAATAAATGAAAAAAGTTAAAGACTCGATGCTTTAACATATAAGGAGGTGAATGACCAGATAAGGAAGAGTAATAGGTGTTAGGGATCAAAAATAACAAGGCGTTATTGTGATAATCCAAAAAGTTATTTTTAAATTTAATAAATATCTTTGTGTTCTAAGACCTTGAAAAGCACTATTTATCACTCATCAACTTGCGTGCGTAGTCCGTAAAATTTTTCGGAAAGTTTTTATGTGAAAAATGGATTAAAATGTGAAATAGAGCCTTAAAACTCAACTGAGTTGACTTTGGTCAACATTTTGAGCAAACGGACCCGGATCAGTATTTTGATAGTTCCGGTAGGTCCGTATCGTGATTTGGGACTTGAACGTATGCCCAAAATTTAATTTGGAGGTCCCTAGCTCAAGTTATGACCATTTAACTGAAACTAGTAATTTAAAGGCTAAAGATTTTTAAGTTTGACCACATGGTTGACTTTTTGATATCGGAGCCGGAATCGAATTCTGGAAATTGGAATAGTTTTGTTAGGTCATTTAGGACTTGTGTGTCAAATTTGAAGTCATTCCGGATTCATTTAATATGTTTTGGCACGAGATTTGCAAATTGAAAAGTTTAAAACTCAAATTTCGAATCGAGGTGTGAATTGTAATTTCAGTATTGTTTGACGTGATATGAGACCTCGAGTAAGTCCGTATTATATTACGGGACTTGTTGGTATATTCGTACGGGGTCCCTAGTACCCTGAGAGTGATACACATTGAAATCGGATCAAGAATTGGACTTAAGGAAAAATCTGAAATTTGGCATTCTAGTGTAATCGCACCTGCGAATTTTTGACCACAGGTGCGAGTTCGTAGAAGCGAGCCTTCCATCGCAGAAGTGGCCTAGGAAAGCTGGGCAAAAGTCCGCAGGTTCGAAAACTTGAACGCACCCGCGCGTCCACAGAAGCGGGCTCAACGATCGCAGAAGCGGAAGGCAACGCAAGTGCGCATTTTCCTCCGCAGATGCGAGGCCTCGCCTGGCAGCCCCATTTCGCAGATGCAAGATTTTTCTCGCAAATGCGAGCCAAGGCACCGCAGGTGCAAAAATGCCTGGGCAGTGTATAAATCGAAGAGTCCGAGATTTTTACTCATTTTGGTCATTTTGAGCTCGGGTAAGGCGAATATTTGGGCGATTTTCACGGAAAAATATTGGGGTAAGTGTTCCTTATCCTATATTGATTATATTTCATGATTTCATACTCATTTATATCATGAATCCGTGAAATTTTGGGAGAAAATGAGATTTTTTATAAAATCTTCCAAAAACGAAAATTTAAGATTTGAAGGTCCATTTGACATCGAAATTTGATAATTTTTATATGGTTGGACTCGTCTCGGAATGGGTGTTCGAATTTCATAAGTTTTTTCGAGATTTGAGACGTGGACCCCACTATCAATTTTTAAAGTGAATTTCGGATTTTATCCGAAAAATTAGTAAATTCATATGGAATTAATTCCTATGATTCGTATTGAGTATATCGAATTGTTTGTGAATAGATTTGAAATTTTTGGAGACAAATTTAAAAGAAAAGTTATGGTAGAATAATTGATTGATATTGCAAAGCGAGGTAAGTGTCGTGGTTAACCTTGACTTGAGGGAATAGAACCCTTAAATTATTTGTTATATGAAATGCATGTGAACGACGTATAGGCGAGGTGACGAGTGTCTATACGTCGTCAAATTAATTGTTTGCATAATTATTTTAAAATCATAAATTGTTCTAAGACACTAATTAATTATTATAATAATTATTTCTCTCCTATTTTTTGTCAAATATTAATTCTTGAATTCCTGCAATAATTGTTACATGCTATTTGATTTATGTGTCTTAATTGTTATTTGACATTTAGCATACTAAATATTAAACTGTCTATTCTCTTCACGATTTTCACAATTAATTTCTAATTGCCATTGTTTGTTCATAAATATATTATAATTATTGTGTGCTTTGATACTTAATAGTTTCTCATTGGACGTGGTATTTATTGGAGTAATTTTTATTACATTTATGAGTTGTTTAAAGTTATATTTGGGGAACGGGTTGCACGCCGCAACGGAAATGAAAAGGAATATATATATATATTGGGGGATCGGGTTGCACGCCGCAACAGACTTATTAAAAAGTCCATATTGGGGGATCGGATTGCACGCCGCAACAGACTTATTTAAAAGGTCCATATGGGAGGATTGAAAATGAATATGTTGTGTGAGCGGGTTGTACGCTGCAACGAAAATTGATGAAAATAATAATTGGTTATGACTGCTGAATTGGCTTCAACTATTAAAAATGAGTTACCTGATTTATTTCTATTATTGTTGTTATTACTATTATTGCGTACAGGTTATTGTAAGTGACATGCCTTAGCCTCGTCACTATTTCGTCGAGGTTAGACTCGGCATTCACCAGTACATATGGTCGGTTGTACTGATACTACACTCTGCACTTCTTGTGCAGATTTCGGAGTTGGTCCTAGCGGCGTACCATAGACTTGCTCGGATTTCAGCTACCAGAGAAGACTTGAGGTAAAACTGCACGGCGTCCGCAATTCTGAAGTCCCCGTCTACTTTACTTTAGTTGTGTGTTTGTTTTCAGATAGCTTTATTTTATTCAGACCTTTATTTGTATTATTCTAGAAGCTCGTGCACTTGTGACACTAATTT
Organism: Nicotiana tabacum; assembly: GCF_000715075.1. Classification (NCBI taxonomy): domain Eukaryota; kingdom Viridiplantae; phylum Streptophyta; class Magnoliopsida; order Solanales; family Solanaceae; genus Nicotiana; species Nicotiana tabacum. The sequence goes on from NC_134093.1 coordinate 108,468,550, forward strand.
TGGGATGGTATTTAGACACCGTTATTTTATGGATTATTCACTACATTTCAGACTTTACTTCCGCATTTAATTCTTTGTTATCAATAAATTTAAAATTATTTTAAAATGGATAATATTATTCTAACGTTGGCTTGCCTAGCAAGTGAAATGTTAGGCGCCATCACGGTCCGAAGGTGGGAATTTTGGGTTGTGACAGTTGGTATCAGAGCACTAGGTTACATAGGTCTCACGAGTCACGAGCAAGCTTAGTAGAGTCTGAAGGATCGGTTCGGAGAAGTCTGTACTTATCTCTCAGAGGCTGTGAAATTTAGGAACAATATCACTTCTTTCTTATTCTATCGTGCGAATTTATTCTATCATCGATGATTGAACCATTCTACTCTTATTCTCTCGCAGATGGTGAGCAGACGTAATACATCTATCGATGGACAGGGACCAGAGCCCCCGGTGGCAACTATGGCCAGGGGTAGAGGTCGAGGCAGAGGTCGTGTTAGAGGCCGAGGCAGAGGCAAAGGTAGAGCTCAGTCCATAGCTCGAGCAGCTGCACCTGTTGTAGAACCTCAGGTGGATCTTCAGGAGGAGGTTCCAGTTCAGAATGTACCAGCTGGACCAGTTCAGGTCCCGGAAGGATTCACAACTACTCTAGTGCTTCAGGACGCTCTAGTCTGTTTGGTGAGTCTTATGGAGGGCGTGGCCCAGAATGATACATTTCCAATGGAACCAGCCATTTCACAGGCTGGGGGAGGAGAACAAACTCCCACAACTCCCGCTCCGGAGCAGATGTCTCCCCGGGATCAGGCTCTAGTAGCCCCGCCAGTTGGAGTAATTCAGCCAATTGTTGCGGCACAGACCGGTAATAGGCCCGCCATGTCTTTTGAGGCCTTATTGAGATTGGATAAGTTACTAAGCTCTTTCCAGTTCACTTCAGTGGTACACCTCTTGAAGACCCACAAGATTATCTTGACCGCTACCACGAGTTGCAGCGGAACATGGGAATAGTTGAGATCAATGGGGTTGATTTTGTTGTATTTTAGATGACGGGTTCTGCTAAGAGGTGATGGATAGATTATACAATGAGCAGACCAGTTGGATCGTCTGTACTTACCTGGGAGTAGTTCTCTCAGCTATTTCTGGAGAAGTTCCTTCCTATCACTCTGAGAGGGGATTTCCGCAAGCAATTTGAGCGTCTACGGCAGGGCAGTATGACTGTTACTCAGTATGAGTCCTGTTTTGTGGATTTAGCCCGTCATGCTCTCCTTTTACTACCTACTTAGGGAGAAAGAGTGAGGATGTTTATTGAGGGACTCACTCGCCCTATTAGGCTTCAGATGGCCAAGGAGACCGGAAGTGAGATTTCTTTTCAGGCAGCTGCTAATGTCGCGAGGAGAATCGAGATGGTTCTTGCACAGGAGAGAGGGCAGGGGTCTGATAAGAGGCCTCGTCAGTTCGGTGGTTTTAGTGGTGCCTCGCCTGGAGGCAGGAGTAATTTTGGTAGGGGTCATCCTCCCAAACTGTTACATTCAACACTTCATGTATCTCCTGGTGCTTCAGGGAGTCACGGTCCTATTATGACTTACTATGCGCAGCCAACATTTATTCTACATTCAGCTCCTATCAGTGCACCACTACTCCAGAGTTACTACAGCGATTATCCGGCCCATTCGGGTCAGTTTCAGCTTCAGCAGCCACGACATCAGGATGGGTGTTATGAGTGTAGGAACATTGGTCACATCAGGAGGTATTTCCCTATATTGGCGAGTAACAGATCTCGGCAGGATTCTCATGCCATTATACCGGCACCGATTGCTTCACCGCCTACTCAACCAGCTAGAGGTGGAGGTCATGCCATTAGAGGTGGAGGTCAGGCCATTAGAGGTGGAGGTCAGGCCGTTAGAGGTGGAGGTCAGCCAGCTAGAGGTCGTCCTAGGGACGCAGTTCAAAGTGGTGGGGCTTAGCCCCGATTTTATATTTTTCCAGCTAGGCCTGAGGCCGAGTCATGCGATGTTGTGATCACAGGTATTATTCTAGTTTGCCATAGAGATGCTTCAGTTCTATTTAATCCAGGATCTACTTATTTCTATGTGTCCTCCTATTTTGCATCATATATGGTTGTGCCTTGTGATTCTCTTAATGCTCTGTGTGTGTATCTACACCGGCGGGAGACTCTGTTGTAGTAGATCATGTCTATCGTTCGTATGTGATTACTATTGGTAGTCTTGAGACTAGTATGTATCTTCTACTTCTTGATATGGTAGATTTTGATGTCATCTTGGGTATGAATTGGCTGTCACCTTATCATGCTATATTGGATTGTCATGACAAGACAATGACCTTAGCCATGCCGGGGTTACCTCGGTTAGAGTGGAAAGGAACTCCTGGTCATTCTACCAGCAGGGTTATTTCTTATATGAAAGCTCGGCGTATGGTAAAGAAAGAGTGTCTAGCCTATTTGGCTTATATTCGCGATCCCAGTGCAGATGTTCCTTCTATGGACTCAGTACCAGTTGTTCGTGAATTTCCAAAAGTATTTCCTGTGGATTTGTCGGGGATGCCACTCGACAGAGATATTGACTTCTGTATTGATTTGGCTCCGGGCACTCAGCCCATTTCTATTCCACCATACCGTATGGCCCCATCAGAGTTGAAAGAATTGAAAGGAGCAGTTACAAGACTTGCTTGATCAGGGATCGGGTTGCACGTCCCAACAGACTTATTAAAAAGTTCATATTAGGAGATCGGATTGCACGCCGCAACAGACTTATTTAAAAGTCCCTATGAGACGATTGAAAATGAATATGTTGTGTGAGCGGGTTGCACGTTGCAACGGAAATTGATGAAAATAATAATTGGTTATGACTGCTGAATTGGCTTCAACTGTTAAAAATGAGTTACCTGATTTATTTCTATTATTGTTGTTATTACTATTATTGCGTACATATTATTGTAAGTGACCTGCCTTAGCCTCGTCACTACTTCGTCGAGGTTAGGCTCGGCACTTACCAGTACATGAGATCGGTTGTACTGATACTACACTCGGCACTTCTTATGCAGATTTCGGAGTTGGTCCTAGTGGCATACCAGAGACTTGCTCGGATTTCAACTACCAGAGGAGACTTGAGGTATGACTGCACGGTGTCCGCAGTTCTGAAGTCCTCGTCTACTTTACTTTAGCTGTGTGTTTGTTTCCAGACAGCTTTATTTTATTCAGACCTTTATTTGTATTATTCTAGAAGCTAGTGCACTTGTGACACTAATTTTGGGATGGTATTTAGACACCGTTATTTTATGGATTATTCACTACATTTCAGACTTTACTTCCGCATTTAATTCTTTGTAATTAATAAATTTAAAAATTATTTTAAAATGGATAATATTATTCTAACGTTGGCTTGCCTAGCAAGTAAAATGTTAGGCGTCATCACGGTCCGAAGGTGGGAATTTCGGATAGTAACAATCATGCGGAAGTTAACAATATAAGTCTTGGTGACGATAAATTAGACAATAAAAAAATATATACTAAAACAGACCTACATATGAGAAACTAATATAAAAAATAAAATAAAAAACTATGGAGGAAAAAAACTCCCCCTAAACAAAGCTCTTTTAATGACTATATTGTGGATACTATTTTTGTGTTTTTCTGTGAAGGATGGATTCACAATTTATAGAGGTCTATAATATTTTCCTACAAGAAAGGGATCTGTCAAATATGTAAGGGAATCTATACTTTCCTTTTAGGAAACGTAAAACAATTATGGGTAATACTTTGACTTTCTTTTAAGAGGCAAGTAAAACTCGAATATGGTAAGACAATCAGGGCAAAAATCCTATCAAATCTCCCATTTTTGGCATGAATTTTCTTGACAAAGCTCGATCCTCTTTCTTCGCATAATCTTCATCACTGCCACATGTCATTGTGAAAAGTAGGAATTACTTAAAAATTGGAGTCCCGTGCGTTGAAAGTGAGCATGTATTAAAAGTATTGGAGCCCCGCGTTAAAAGTGAGCAGGGTAAAAAGTGGAGCCCTATGTTAAAAGTGAGTAGGGTTAAAAGTAGGAGCCCATAAGCATGAGTTAAAAATAGTTTTTGTTTTAAAGATGCAGCAAGAAATATGTTGAAAATATGGTTAAAAATTTTTCTTCCACATGTAGTGTCCTTGACAGTTTTTTGTTTTTGATAAAAATCTTCATCATCGTCAAATTGGTTGTAGCTTGAATTGAATCCGCCTTGAACCTGTTTTCAATCTTGTTTCAATCATCGGTTCTGAATTATTAGCTCTGATACCACGTGTTGAGATCGAAAATAACAAGGCGTCATGCGGAAGCTAACAATGCAAGCCTTAGTGACGATAAATGAGACAATAAAAATATATATACTAAAACATGCATAAACTTTAATATAATTTGGTCAATTGACCTACATATGAGAAACTAGTATAAAATAAAAAAAAACTATGGAGGAAAAAATCTCCCCCTAAATAAAGCTCTTTTAAGGACTACATCGTGGATGTGCTATTGTTGTGTTTTTCTGTGAAAAATGGATCTTCAATTTATAGAGGTCCACAACCTTTTCCTACAAGAAAAGAATATGTCAAATATGGAAGAGAATCTATACTTTCCTTTTAGGAAAAGTAAAACAATTATGGCTAATACTTTGACTTTCCTTAAAGATAAAAATAAAATTCAAATATGGTAAAACAATCAGAGCAAAAATCCTAACAATAGAAATAATTGGTACACAATTCTTCATTAATCTAGTTCCAACCACCATATCCTCCAATTTAATTTTCGTAGAGCGCATATTCGAATTAGTTGGAATTCAAATGTGAACATTGATTAATATCTAAAGAAACTACAAATAGGCAAAAAAGAGAAAAGGAAACAAACAAACAAACAAACGACAATAAATCGAGTCGAATCTCACAAGTGGAGTAAAAGGAGGGTAATGTGTACGTAGACCTTATCTCTACCTTATGAAAATAGAGAAGTTGATAGACCCTCGGTCCAAGAATAGTAAAAGGAAGCAATAACTAATTAATAACAACAACAAGATAAAAGGCACCAAAAACAAACAACAAAACTCGTAATAACAAGAACAAGGACTACGAGAATACAAGACTATTGTCAACTACTGATAATAGTGACGACTGATGCACCGTGTAGTGACAAGGAAGAAAAGGAAACAAAGAAGGAAAGAAAAAAAATGGAATTAAAGGAGTAGTAAATTCTTTTGAAATTTAAAAGGATATATATGTTCATTAAAACAATAAATTCATTTGACTTTTAAGAAAAACATCATTTAAACATGATAAATAGTTGAGAAAACATAATTGCAGTATAATAATAACGGTCAATATGCGATTTTGAACACTGAATTGTATAGTGGATTCTTTGAGACGAGAGAACCACCATTTTTGACCTTTTCAATCATTATTAATTATTAATTAATTATTAATTAAATGAATGGAAAGAGTTTGCACGCAAAATCTTCATTTCTATTTTTTTAATTTTTTCCTTTCCAAATGTAAGGAAAATATGTCAATTCAGTATAAGAAATTAAGAACTCCAAATAAACATTTAAAGTGTGTTTTGAATGCTTAACAAATTTGTCGAGGAATTTGAACATGTGTAGTCCTACACATTTTGAGCGATAACTCCCTTAATGATAATTAAGACGATTTGCTTACGACTAAGAGTAACATGATTAATCTCGAATAATACATTAACAAATTTTAACTTTTCCTTTTAAAGCTTATTTATGAAACCTAAATTAATGTCCCAAAATTTCAACGAAAATATTTAATGGACTTTGACTCTTCTTTTTATAAATTTTATTTTTATTTAACAAAGAGGAAATATCTATGTGCATAATACAACAACAACAACAACAACAACAACCCAGTATAATCCTACTAGTAGGGTCTGGGGAGGATAGTGTGTACGCAGATCTTACCCCTACCCTAGGTAGAGAGGCTGTTTCCGATAGACCCCCGGCTCTTTCCCTCCAAGAACTCCTCACCTTGCTCTTGGGGTGTGACTCGAACTCACAACCTTTTAGTTGGAAGTGGGGGGTGCTCACCACTAGAGCAACTCACTCTATGTGCATAATAAATTCAGTAAAATTCAAAATCAACAGTACAATTCAATTTCTGCCTAGATTATTTTATATTTTTATTCGATATTAGATATTCATATTGAGGCTCTTTATTTTCTTCTTTTTGTATCATGATACCCTTTTATTTTCTCGCTAAAATTAACATATCATAAGAATTGCTAAAGAAAAAAGAAGCAAAGATTATAATATTCCTTACCCGTACCGATCGTACCCTTAATCGTGTACACAAACAAACAAAACAAGGTAAAAAAGAAAAGAAAAAAAAGAAAAGAAAAAGAAAAAGAAGGCATCTCAGTTTTCCTTAAATTCATACTTATAATTCTCGGATTGTGACAGCTATATGCTCCCCCCCTGAATTTCTTTTTCCTTTTTTGTTTTTATCTTTTCTCTCCGTCTTTTCTTGATCTTGTTCACATGATTCTTGGAATTACTTGGTAGCTTTTGTTTCCTAGTATAATTTTTAAAATTCTTTTTCAACTTTTGGAAGACACCAATATAATTATATAAATAAACATATTAATAATTACATTTTTACAAAATTGTATTACTTAATTCTAGGTAATTATTAGGAAAACTGTTTAAATTTGACCATCTATTATGATATATAGTTTACGTTATCTCCCGTTATACTTTTTGTTCAAATTTTTCCCTACCATTAACAAACTATTCGGAATATCCCAACTCGAACGTTCTCATTTGTGACAGTACCCAAATCCTCTAAAATTTGTTTATGTCTGCAGGCCTCGCTAACTTAAAATGACTCATCTCCATAAACTTGACCCAATCTACCCGATTAACTTAAAATATCCGTTTAATCCAATCTACCCGATTGATCCATCTCCCACTCACTTTTAGTTGTCTTTTAATCATTATACTAAATTAACTAAGATCTATTATTAAGGTTGCGGTGCGATAAATAAAATTTCTCAAATTAGATATTTTAAATTTGAACTTTGAGAATGAATTTTATTTTATTGGCGCACGAATTCGAATTAATTGAAACCGAATATGAATACCTGACACCGAGTACCATAGTGGTAATGTGGGTATGTGACACGTACCATAATGGTAAATCCTCCCCCCTACCCCGCTCCCCTTTTTTTTTTCACCGCCCCATTTGAGATACCCGTAAGTCATGCAACAAAGCCGGGGCCATATGAAAAGTATCAACTAAGGTTGGTTTATAGCACGTACCAAAACGTACTTTGATTTTTCATGTGTGAAACGAAGCAGAGACCTATTAGGAATACATACAAAATTATATGGAATAATACTTATAGTCATAAATGGATTTTGATTTTTCTCCTCTCTCATTCAAATATATTCAATGTCTCAAGCAGAAATTAGAGAGGAGGAAATAGATTTCGTATCAAAGATGCAATCTTTATAGCAAAAATATCACCACTGTAATGGTTCTTGAATCTGATTTTCTGAAAAGGGGTATGTCTATTTTTTCAATTTAAGAAAATAGGGTCTCTTTTTTTTTATTTTTTTTATAGATTAATTATTATTAACTTTTTTTTTTTTTTTTTAATTTGGATTTGAATGTGTGTGGCATTTTGCAGGCTTTGAAGGAAGGTGGGGTGTTTGATTTTATAGCTGAAGAGAGCCTTATTCTGCTGTTTAAAGTAAGAGTGTTGTTTTGAATATTTGATTTTTGATTTATGGGTTTGAAGAAATTGTCTGTAGAAAACTTAGCAAAATTGATAGGACAATTTAAGGGAAATACTGAATTGGAACCTCCTCCTGAATTGAAGAAACAAAAGGAGAATAGATTTTATGCTAGTTATCAGGTTTTTTAGCCTGATTTGAAAAGTAAAAAAATGGATGAGGAAATTAATTCTTGGATTAGGAGAACAAAATTTTCTCATACCATTTGTCATAGGTTGGATGCAACAAGATTGTCTTCTATTCCTATCACTTTCCAGCCTAGGAGTATTGCAAGTGCCAAAACTAGACCTGAAACAGGTTCTCTTAATTCAAGAACTAGTCTAGTTGTTAGGCAAATTGTGCAAAATCCGAGCACGAATAAGCAGAGAGTATTATCCCCTCTTCCGAAAACAAAACTTTCCGATACGTTTAAGGAAGCACGATCTAGTCAGAGGAGGTTTTCGACTCCACATCCTCAAAGGAAAGAACATGAGAAGGGAAATGTGAGTAAATTGTTCCTCAAAGATTCCCGCGATAAGAAAGCACCTAGTTCCACGGTGAAGTTCAATGACAAATTAAAGAGCCGGAACCGGAAAGATTCAGCATGGTCAAAGTACTTTGATCATAGTGGACGTAGGGTTATGTCCGTAGAAACAGCTGATGAGTATACGATTGATCTTTCTAAGCTATTTCTTGGACTAAGATTTGCTCATGGTGCGCATAGTCAGCTTTACCATGGAATATATAGGGATGAACCTGTTGCAGTGAAAATGATAAGACTACCTGATGATGATGAAAATGGAGATTTAGCAACTCGGTTGGAGAATCAGTTTAGCAGAGAAGTTACTCTCTTGTCTCAACTCCACCATCAAAATGTTGTGAAGGTAGAAAATCGACTTCCTTGTTTGATGCATTCAATTTGAGCATATGGCACTTTGCAGTTATTCATTGCATACTGTATTTAATGGTCTTGCTTAGGCATTTTAATTGAAGTTCTTCCACGGCCACGTTTGTTATTTTGCCGGCTATTTCTATACTGTGATTTTTTTTAAAAATCGTTTTTTAATGTTTTAAATTGGTAAAATACTAGTTTGTGTACTTGTTTTCGTTTTCAAAATCATCTATGGTCCGGTCTTTAATTACCTGTTAATGCAGTTTGTAGGTGCATGCAGAAAGCCACCGGTTTTTTGTGTTGTGACTGAGTATTTATGTGAGGGTTCTTTGAGAGCATACCTTCACAAGCTTGAGCATAAGTCCCTGAACTTACAAAAATTGATTGCACTAGCCTTGGATATTGCTCGTGGAATGCAATATATTCACTCACAAGGCGTTATTCATCGGGATCTCAAGCCGGAGAATATACTTATCAATGACAAGTTCCGCCTCAAAATTGCAGATTTTGGAATTGCTTGTGAGGAAGCATATTGTGATCTTTTGGCTGATGATCCAGGTACTTATCGATGGATGGCACCTGAGATGATTAAACGAAAGTCATATGGTCGGAAGGTGGATGTTTATGGTTTTGGACTCATTTTATGGGAAATGGTCGCTGGAACCATACCTTATGAAGATATGACACCAGTACAGGCTGCTTTTGCTGTTGTCAACAAGGTATTTGTCTTTTTTCCCAAAGAATTTATGATCGCGCATGCGATTGGAAGATGATGCACACAATTGTGACCTTGCTATGGCTGACTCTTTTTGTCCCTATGACTATCCGAGTGACAAAATCATGCCCCTAAACCCCATCGTTTCCCCCAAGAAAATATTGTTTCTGTTAATACAGTCAGACCTCTCTATAACAGTCACCCTCTATAACTACATTTCACTATAACGGCCAAGTTTACTTTGGAACCGATTTTTCATGTTATGTTGTTATATGTTCTCTATAACATCATTTCTTTATAGCAACCAGCGGAACTGTTATAGAGAGGTTTGACTGTATTTTTATAATATTCTGCAAAAGAGATGTTTTTTTTTATAGTAAGTCTGCTATTAAGGAATAATATGGGTAATTCTGAAAGAATTTGTCTATGGAACATTTCAGAATATGAGACCACCTATTCCCGGGGATTGCCCTCCTGCCATGAGAGCTTTGATCGAACAATGTTGGTCTTTGCAACCAGAAAAGAGGCCCGAGTTTTGGCAGCTTGTAAAGGTATTGGAGCAGTTTGAATCTTCAGTTGCGCATGACGGGACTCTGAATCTAGTACAAAATTCAATGTTTCAATGTCGCAAGAAGGGTTTTCTTCATTGGATCCAAAAACTTGGATCCGCACATCAAAACACTTCATCTTAGCCATAAGCCTTTCTTATGAGTTCCCGGATGATCTAGCTTTCGTAGTTTCACCGGGTCCCGCTGTAATTCGAAAAGGTTTCTGTTCCTTCTGCTATGTTTTTTCTGCCTCACCATTATACTAATGCGTGATTAGGTTGTAGGTGTGCATTGAGGTGAAATGCTTCTGTAATTTTACATGATAGATAACATGGAACATGGTCACCAGATTTTGAGTGTGATTGCAGATTGCCTTTCGATGGCTAGGAGTAACTTGACTGAAATAAAATTCTCTTTATCCTTTTTAAATATTGTGTTTGATGTCTTATTTCAATGCTTTCTTTTCTTGGAGAAATTTGCTTTTGATTTCTGATGGGATTACGTGCAAACAACCTCTAGCAGAAATGCAGGGTAAGGCTGCGTACAATAGACCCTTGTGGTCCGGTCCTTCCCCAAACCCCGCGCATAGCGGGAGCTTAGTGCATCGGGCTGCCCTACCTTTTTGATGGGATCAGTGCGTTAGTGTTAGTACTGTTACATCCTATTTCAATGGTACTCTTGCAATGAGACATAAATATTGTGTTTACTATGCATTACTAACTTCTATTGAAAGTTTTCTTTTTCCTTCCACGTCTGGTTGTTTGTGGTGCTTTCGAGCTATGTTTCACTCCAGGATGTGATGAATCGACATCAAAATGGCAAACGGCGGTGTAAATAAGGGCTCTTGGGAATCATCAAACTGTTATTCCCAGCATACCGTTGATAAGCGAGAACCTATCCACACTGGTTTGTTCTCTTTCTTCTTCTTGTCTTAGTTTTTCCTTCTCTGAAAATAGGTTGCGTTCTTTATTATCTAAATACTAGAATTAATTACTCTAAACGTGCTTATAATATGACTCTACACAAATTTAACAATTACCCCTATATATCAAAATCAAACATTTAAAACAAGTACGCATCAGTCCCAAACAAGTTTGGGTCGGCTATATGAATCCTCACTAACCATGTTCCTATTTAAATCCGTCTCAAGCGAACTTACATCTAAGTTCTAACTGAATAAACTTAAAATAATATGAGGTGGAAAGATAAAAAAAGTCAAAACTAAAATTAAAATGAGAAATTCTTATATCATCCTTTTTTAAAAATAAAAATAACTTACATGTTGAAAATGCAACTATTGCTTATAATTGATATATCTTATAAATAATTTATACTCATTTCCAAATGAAATTTTTGAAACATGTTTCAAGAAGTGTTTATTCTCTTTTTCAATAAAATTTAAGTTTATATTTTTCATGTGGGACCCAAAAATGTCTATTCTCTTTCTTTAAATTTTATAAATTAATATATTGGAACTTTCTGTTTTTTAGGTTGGATTTTTCTTTTAGTTATTTCACTTTAATTATTTCTTCCTATACTTGCACCCCTGTTTTTAAAATTAAATACTTAATAGCTTTGATAATGAAAACATTAAACAAATTATATTTTGTATATTATTTTAAGTGTATTATTTTGAAATACTTGGGTGTATCTGCAATTAAGTCAAATTACAGGGGTGTTTAGTGTAATATAAACATGTCGTTGTAGCTTGTCTAATTGGCCTGAAACATGTGCTCTATGCTTCATCTGCCTATGGCGATACCAGTAGATATTTGTAACAAGTTACAACAACAACAACAAATAGTTGAATCCCACAAGTGGGGTATGGGGAGGGTAGTGTATACGCAGACCTTACCCCTACCTTGAAAAGGTAGAGGCTGTTTTCGGTAGACCCTCGGCTCAAAGAAAGATGATAAAAGAAGCAGTAGCAACAAGTTGTAACACCAGCTAGGATCCACATTTACAAATTTCTATGCTTTTGTTATAGTTAGGATCCACACATTTCCCTCTTGCTGAATGTTGTTGACCGTAAGCCTGTCAATGGTCGAAGCACATGTGTGTTTGTACACTCTTTTGTACTAATTTTGCCTCTGCTAGTATTAACTGAAAAAGTAAAACAGGTACCTCATTACTCGTCTAATAGATTTTGATGGTCTTAGATGAGCTGATTTTAGCATAGCCTATGATAATCTTTTGAATTGATAAATATCGTAGCGACCTAAATGATTTTGAGATGGATACAGAGGAACCATTTAGTCGATCTCAACTAGTTTGGCTTTGTGGTATAGTTGACTCATTTTAGATGGCTGTTAATGAGCATAGGGAAGGGAAGCCTTGGCGTAACTGGTAAAGTTGCTGCCATGTGATCAGGAGATCACGGCTTCGAACCGTTGAAACAGCCTCTTGCATAAATGCAAGGTAAGGTTGTGCACAATAGACCCTTGTGGTCCGGCCCTTCCCCAGACCTCACGCATAGCGGGAGTTTAGTGCACCGGACTACCCTGTTCCTCTGGTTTAGAGGCTGTTCCTCTGGTTTCAATATTTACAGTATGCTCTTTCAATCAGTTACAGTAGTTTGAAACACCTGATATTTGTAAATTTTCCGTTCGTTCTTTTCTTGTTGCAGATGAATGGAATTAAGCTGAGCAGTGAGGAAGCTTAGCAAAGGTTCTGTACAGTTTTAAAAGGTTAGATGATAATACATAGAATTCAGGTATAAGTTATGCTCTTATTCGCGTAGTGCTAGAACGCATTTTTGTTCCACATTCTATCCCCTATAAGATAATACATAATTTCAAGTATAAGTTATGCTAATATTAGTAACATAATGTTTGGTTTTTTTATATTGAACTTTATATAAAATCTGCAGAGTTAAGACTTTAAAATAAACGCTCTTTTAGTTATCCGAAGGTTATATTATTAGACAAAGTTTCTACTGGAAATAAAATGATGTAAAGTAATACAGAGTTTTATATCGATATTATCCTTATCCCTCGGAAAAATGTAACTTCTAAGTTTGTAAAGAAAAAACATCTAGATTCCTTTTGTTTAGGTGCATGAATCTATACACGGGAATAGTAGTACGACCTATAGGTCATAAGTTCGAGTCGTGGAAGCAGACAATAATACTTGCATTAGGCTATGTTTTCTACATTACCCCCTTGGGGTGTGGCCCTTTTCCGAACCCTGCGTGAATGCGAGATGCTTGTGCACCGGACAGTCACTCTATTTTATTTTATTTTTACAATATTTAGTAGTACAGGAGCTGGTTCTTTTGGGTATAATATTGTAGTAGTAGTTATAGTAGTTGTAGTAGTTATTGTACTATGTACCAAAAAAAAAGTAGTAGTTGTACTATGGCTCAGAAAAATATTTAGCACAAAAAGGAAGGAGCTAAAATGAAAAAAATACTACTCACTCCCTACTAAGATTAAATTATTAGGAGCATTTTTTGGAACTACAAATCTGAAATCAGACTGTCTTGGTTCTCAGAGACGCAGGTACTGGTTTCACGGGATATTAATCGTGATCTCTGTGGACTTGAGAAGAGCCTACTTAATGGTGTGATTTGCGGGAGAGAATGTGTTTACAATGATTGTAAAGATGATTGTTGGGTTTGTTGTAGATGTGTTAGATCCCATTATGCGTTATAATGCAAATTGTTGGTAGATTGGCGCATTAGTGTCCGATTGCAAGTAACTCTACAACAATATATTATGCATTTACCTTTTCTTGTGTGATTTTTGTATTTTCCTAATATTTTCTTGCTTTGTACGAAAATAATAATAAAACTTTCTAGTTTTATTTGTAATCATAGTTGCACAATGTTGGTTGAAGAATGAACTAGAGGTTTGGTGGCACTAAAACATTGCATATATTCCAACATTTGAGTGCGACAGTCTCATATTTATCTTCTGAAAATAATTACCAAGATATCCTACATTGATTTAAGCCTTTGAATGGATCAATTTGGGTAATAATGTTAGGGATATAGTAGATATACTCTAGATCCAATTTTAAAATGTCACGACCCAAAATTTCACCCGTCGTGATGGCGCCTATCTCAATACTAGGCAAGCCGAAAATCTCAATAAACCACAATTTCTCTTAAGATTGAAAATATAACATTTAAATACAATACAAACACTCCCCAAAACCTGGTGTCACTGAGTACATGAGCATCTAATATGAGTACAAGTCTGAAAAATACGGTCTATAATAGTCTGAGACCAAATATAGTGAACAAGGAGATAGAGAAGAAAAGACAAGGTTTGCGGAACACGACAGCTACCTCAAAATCTCCTGAAAATCAACTGCGCGAAATGATCAATACCCGCTATGTTCAGGAACACCTGGATCTGCACACGAAGTGCAGGTCCAGATCCAGGTATTCCTGAACATAGCGGGTGTTAGTATGAGTACAACTAACTCAGCAAGTAACAATAATAACTAAGGAACTGAAGATAATGACGAGCTACACAGTCATAGTTCACTTTCAGTAGTTCCAGCAAAGAATAGACATGCTTTCAAATCCGGCAGTTTAAGTCAAATCAATTTTATACAGTTCAATTTCAAGTAATCCAGACATAAATTCTTTCAGAGATTTCACAACAATGACAGATAGCAACCAAGTGCAACAACAAATGCAAAGCAAGTACAACCTCTCAGGCAACAGTCACTCAGCTCATCACAACAACTTAACCACTCGGCTCTTAGCCCTCAGCACTCACACTCAATGGGTACCCGTGCTCACTGGGGGTGTGTACAGACTCCGGAGGGGCTCTACAGCCCAAGCACTATAATATGCACGGACAACTCATGTGTTGCACGGACAACTCACGTGCTATAATATCCTGCACGGACAACTCACGTGCCATAATATCCTTACCTCACTAAGAGGCCCTCGACCTTACACAGTCCTTCACCTCTCTAGTTTCTCGGGCTCTCAGAAATCATACAGATCGGCCCAAACAAAGATAACATAGTGCATCAACAAATATCAAGAAAGACTGAGGTATGATTCGCTAGTAAAATCAAGATTGAGCACAAGATAGCAATTAGCAAATAATTCAACCAGTTCGTGACCTCTATGGGTCCCAACAGTACTATCACATAGCCTATGCATGATTTTTAACATGATTTACAGTAAAATTTCTTCAACACAAAGAGAGCTTATAGCTAACAACAGGTTATTCAACTTTACAGTTTCACGAGACGGACCAAGTCACAATCTCTTCGGTGCACACCCACACGTCCGTCACCTAGCATGTGCATCACCTCCAAAATAATTATATGACATAAAATCCGGGGTTTCATACCCTCAGAACCAGATTTATAATTGTTACTTACCTCAACCCGTGTAATTATTTATTCCGCTATGCCCTTGCCACGAGAATTGGTCTTCGAAAGCCTCGTATCTAGCCACAATTAATTCGAATCAGTCAATACAAATTATTGTAATTAATTCCATAAGAAAATACTAATTTTTCCGATAAAATTCGAAATTAACTCAAAAATCTCCCGTAGGGCCCACGTCTCGGAATCCGACAAAAGTTATAGAATATGAACGTCCATCCAACCACGAGTCCAACCATACAAATTTCACCAAAATCCGGCACCAACTCGACTCTCAAATTTTCAATTAAAGCCTATGAAGATTTCTACTATTTTCAATCCAATCCTTACCCATTAGAATTAACAATCTTTCCACAACCTTATTGGTATGTATACATAATACTCTTACACCCAAGAATCATACTATTAATCACCCATCTTTATTTCAAACCCGAAATTGAAGAATTGGGGAAAGAAATTCTTACCTCTTTGAAGCCCTAGCAAGATCCTTGTGAAATCTTCAAACCTTGAACAAGAATTGATGGATAAATCACTAAGTCTTCACTTTCTCTCTCTAAAATATTCTCACCTCTCTCTAAAATATCAGATTTTGGCTCAAAAATAAGCTTCAAGGGCTATAAATCGAAGTTGGGTCGGGTCAAAAATTAGAAAGAATGGAAGCTCTGACGGAGTTATGCGGTCGCACAATAGGCATGCGGTCCGCATACCGGCCACATAATTTTGGCCTCCAAAGCTGGGCGTTACTGACCTGTTCTGCGGTCATTATGCGGTTCACATACTTGTTCTGCGGTCGCATAATGCACCGCAAAACAGGTCTGCGGTTGCATAGTGCGCCACCGATTTTCCTCAAATCTTGCCCTCCTCCTGTTCCACTTTGCGACCATTATGTGGTCCGCAGAGTAATTCTACGACCGCATAGTGGTCGCAGAAATGACCATTTTCCGATAAAATTTTCCTTTACACTTCGGTGCATTGTTCAACCCAAAAAGTCCGAGCCGCGGCGAGTAATCTTTGTACTAATTGATTTACCTCGGCACCACCAAACCTTAATTTCCTTAGCAAAATTTCTCCAGGGTCGTTACACATAAGTCAACATCCGGTCAACCTTTTCAACTTAATCTTCCAACATGAAATTTATTCTTCCATGCTAACTCCGAAATGCCTTAAAGCCAAAATCGACAATTCACACAAGTCATAATACCTCGTAGAAAGTAATTCAAGACTTCAAATAGTTGAAAGGAGCGTAAATGCTCAAAACGACCGGTCGGGTCGTTACATAAAGCTACCAAGATCAAGAGATAGCTATGACCGGCGTGACCGGAACGCAGGTACATCTTCAAATCCAACTCCCGTCGTACACAACAACATCAACATTCAACATCTGCACATAAGGTGCAGAAGTGTAGTGTGAGTATAACCGACCCTATATACTCAATAAGTAACAAACGTAACCTTAGGTTGAGAGTAGTGACGAGCTGGAACAAAGGTCAGAGTCCAACACTAATAGCCAACAACAGTTCATAACCACATAATAAAAGTGATAAAAGAAGTCACTCAGAGATATAATTCTCAGCTCGTTCACAGTTCCGAAAAATAGGCATGTTTTTCAAGTATATCAGTGAAAACCCAAATCTTTTACCGAAATCACCAAAATATGAGTAAGTTTGTATGTTTGTAATTTTCCCCAAAACTTTCAACAGGTAAATGTTTTATTTTCAAATGGCATGAGAAAAATACATCTCTATGCCTACATGTCAATGTGTATGTGAAGTCATGAATGACGCAATACCGTACATCATGAGAAAAATGCATCTCTATGCCTGTATATCAAGTGTGCATGTCGAATGCAATGCAACTCAGTGATAAAACCATATGCATACTCTCAGAGTATCAATTCACTGAGTCCTCCTAATAGCTCAGCCCTCACAGTTACTCAGTCCTCCCAATCACTCAGCACTCGCTCTCGACACTCGCACTTGCACTCGGCACTCGCAATCGACACTCGCTTTCAGTAGGTACATGCGCTCACTGTGGGTGTGCAGACTCCGGAGGGAAAAATCCAGCCCAAGCGCTATTATAAGACAATCATGGCATGAATCAATAATACCTGTTGCGGCGTGCAACCCGATCCCATCAATATCCTCACAATCAGGCCCTCGGCCTCACTCAGTCATCAATCTCTCCAGTCTCTCGGGCTCTGTCACGAAAATCAGCCCAAAATGATGATGTGATGTATTAATAAATGGTAACAGAGACTGAGATATGATATGCAAATGAATGCGTATGACTAAATATGTAATTGCAATGTACACAAATAACTCAACAACAAAAATGACCTCAGTGGGTCCCAACAGGATAAACATATAGCCTAGACATGGTTTCTAACATGGATCACAACTCAATTACTCTAGCACGTAGAGATTTCATAGATGCAGATAAGATTAGGTCACTACACAGTACCACAGAAATAACCGAGTCACAATTCACACAGTGCACGCCCACACGCTGTCACCTAGCATGTGCGCCACCTCAACACTAAACAGATATCATGGTTCATACCCTCAACACCAAGTTTAGAAATGTTACTTACCTCGAACAAGCCAAATCCATCCAGCGTGTATCAACCTCCGAACTGCTCGAAACTAACCAAAAGCAACTCAAATGCATCAAATAATGCCTAAGGAAATAATTCCAAATAATAAAGGTCAAATCTTTATTTAAAAGCCTAAAGTCAACCAAAATGTCAAACCCAGGCCCACACCTCGGAACCCGATAAAACTCACAAAATCCGATAACCCATTCGATTACGAGTCCAACCATACTAGTTTCACTCAAATCCAACTTCGAATCGATATTCAAAACTCAAATATTCACTCTATGAAACTTTAGACAAAATCCCCAAATTTTCTCTTTAAAATTCACAATCCAATTATCAAAAATCGAAAATAGATTCATGAAATATAATAAAAATCAAGTACAGAACACTTACCCCAATCCATATGGTGAAAATCGCTTCAAAATCGTCTCAATCCGAGGTCTATAGTTCCAAATATGAATAAAATGATCAAACCCTCGATTTAAAGCTTCTGCCCAGTCATTTTCGCTTTTGCGAACAAATGAGCCACTTCTGCTACACGATTCCGCTTCTACGGAGAAGCACTGGAGGAATGTTCCTCGCACCTGCGGAAAACATCCGCTCCTGCGACATCGCATGTGCTACACTTGAACGCGCATCTGCGCAAATGTCCGCTCCTACGCTCACGATCTCGCTTCTACGCGCATGCAGGTGCGCGACAAACTTGCTTCTGCGGAGGTATCCCAACTCAGCCTTCGTCGTAGGTGCAACCATACTTCCGCTTCTGCGACCACCGCACATGCGCAAAACCAGCCGCAGGTGCGATCATACGAGATCCTGCCACAAACCAGCCTTAACCAAAATTTCTAAAATGATCCGAATCATATCTGAAACTATCCCGAGCCTCTCGGGACCCCGTCTAAATATACCAACAAGTCCCATATCATAACACGGACGTAATCGAGGCCTCAAATAACACATAACAATATCGAAATGACGAATCGCATCTCGAATCAAAGTCAATGAACTTTGAATCTTTCAACTTCCAAACTCGTGTCGAAACATGTCAAATCAATCAGGAATGAGCTCAAATTTTGCACACAAGTCCAAATGACATAACGAAACTATTCAAATTTCCGGAACCACAATCCGAACCCGATATCATTAAAGTCCCGGTCAAACTTATGAACTTTTCAAACCTTCAAATTTTCAACTTTTGCCAATTAGTGCCGAAACCTTCTAGAGATTTCCAAAAGCAAATCCGGGCATACGCCCGAATCAAAAATCACCATCCGGACCTAACAGAACTATCAAAACTCCAATCTGAGGTCAAATACTAAAAAGTCAAACTTGGTCAACTCTTCCAACTTAAAGCTTCAATCATGAAATTCATTCATCCAAATCGATTCCAAATAACCTGAAAACCAAAACCGACGATTCACACAAATCATAATACATCATACGGAGTTACTCATGCCCTCAAACTATCGAGTGAAGTGCAAATTGCTCCAAACGACCGCTCGGGTCGTTACACAACATGTCGTGATGGCACCTATCACAATACTTGGCAAGTCGATAATCACACATAACTACGCATTTTTAAATTGAAAATAAGATGAAATAGTTTAAACAGTAATAACTCTCATAAATAGTCGATAAGAAATACTGTGACTCAAATACAACATTCTCAAAATTCGGATGTCACTGAGTACATGAGCATCTAAATGACCATACAGTCAAGACTTCAAATACAACTGTTTGGAAAGATAGAACAATGGCTAAATAAAGGAAAAGAAGGAGAGTCAAGGTCTGCGGGCGCCAAAACAACTACCTCAAAAGTCTCCAAGCATATGAAGCTCCAAACCTAGCAACCGTCGTGCCCAGAAGTACCTGGATCTGCACAAGAAGTGCAGAGTATAGTATGAGTACAACCGACCCAATGTACTCAATAAATAACCGGACTAACCTAGGGATGAAAGCAGTGATGAGCTCATAAAGGTACAGTCCAAATTCAGATAATAACAACACAGATATGACAGGAAAATGACGATAATAACTCAGATAAATCGCATAATCAGTTTGTAAACAGTTCAGAATTATAGACATGCTTTCAGGTATTTAATAGTTTGAGTTGAACAGGGTTAAAATATGACAAGTATGACTAATATGAGGTATGTTACATCTCGATATCTACATGTTAAATATGAATGCCAACTGTAGTGCAACACGGTGATAAAGTCATATACTCATACTCTCGGAGTATTCATCCCCACTTAGCACGCTCAATCACTCGGTACTCCCAATCACTCATCATTGTCAATCACTCATCACTCTCAATCACTCGGCACTCGCACTCTGTCACGACCTGAAATTACCTAATGTTTTACTTGCTAGGCAAACCAATATTAGAATAGTTTTTAGCCATTTTTAAACAATTCAAATTAAATGATAAGCAAGAAATTGGATAAACTAAAATAGAGTGAGTAAACTAAAGTAACAACGATATCCAAATACAATCCCAGAACTGGTGTCACCAGTACACGAGCGACTAGAGTGCTACAAATAAAAGTCTGAATGAAAGAATAACTGTCTGAAATAAAGTAAACAACTAAAATGATGTAGAAGGGGACTTTAGGGCTGCGAACGCCGTGCAGTTGTACCTCAAGTCTCCGTCAAGCAATCAATCCGAGCAATTTACTGACCGCTGCTAGGACCGACTCCAAAATCTATACAAGTAGTACAGAGTGTAGTATGAGTACAACCGACCTATGTACTTTGTAAGTGACGAGCCAACCTCGACGAAGTAGTGATGAGGCTAAGGCGGGTTACTTACAATAACCTGTACGCAATATAATAATAATAATAATAATAATAATAATAATAATAATAATAATAATAATAATAATAATAATAATAATAATAATAATAACAACAACAACAACAACAACAAAGGAACACAGGAAATACCGTCAAAGCAGTTAACTGAAGAAAGCAACGCAATCCTTGAAATCAGTGAAACCAGAAATATTAGTCCTCAGAATCTCATATGAAAATACTGATAATTAACACAATACAAAAATGAGCACAACACACATAATCCATTTCGGCGCGCAACCCGATCCCACCGTACAAACACAATCCTCCCTTATTTCACCATATCAATATTGAGAATAACATATAAAATTCGCTGCGGCGCGCAATCTGATCCTACTGTATCAATATCAAATCCTCCTTATTTTACCATATCAAAATCACATATAAAATTTGTTGTGGAGTGCAACCCGATCCCACCATATCAATATCAAATCCTCCCTTATTCCACCATATCACAACAGCTGCGGCGTGCAACCCGATCCATAAACAAAATTAATAAATGTAATCAATTCAACAACTCAATTCACAAGAATCTCTACGATTAAATAATATAAAAATAAGGCAATAAAGAAACCCCATACCAAATCAACGAATGCTACAATTAATACGAAACAACAAGACCAGCCAAATATATAACAGTTAAAAAGTACAAGTAAGACAATTAAGGCAAGTAGCAATAAATCATGGAGTCGTAGAAGAAATAAGTATTTTAATACAAGAGTAAATAATTGACAAGTAACAAGTTACGGCATAGAAAGTAATTAAGATAATTAATGGAATACGAGAAAGTATGGAAACAACTATTTTGACGGCGTATATCTACTTGTCACCTCGTATATACGCCATTACACATGTAATTCACATAACATATAGCTCAAGGGTTCCTAATTCCCTCAAATCAAGGTTAGACCCAATACTTACCTCGCTCCGCAAGCAAATCAAAGCTCACCTAGGCCTTTCCTATAAAATTCGCCTCCAAACCAATCGAATCTAACCAAAATCGACTAAATATCAACAAACAATGCTAGGAAAATCAATTAAAATACTTAAAGTTAAGATCTTTATACTTTTCCCAAAATGTCAACTTCGGGCCCGCTTGGTCAAAACCCGAGATTCTGACCAAATCCCAATTACCCATTCACCTATGAGCCCGATTATGCAATTGATTTTGTAATCCGACCTCAATTTGAGGTCTAAATCTCAATTTACAAAACCCCCCAAATTCTTTCCAAATCCCTAATTTCCTACCATGAAAAAGCTTAAATTAAAAATAGAAATCAATGGGTGTTGATGGATATGGAAGAAAACAAGTTAAAGTATACTAACCTATGAAATGTTGATCAAAATTCTCTTCAAAATCGCCCCTAGGTCGAGCTCTAAAGTGAAGATGGTGAAAAATGGGTGAAATCCCGATTTTTTGAAGTTTCGCGAAGCACCTGATGCATTCGCTAAGAGCACTGGCCAAAAGGCCATCGCGATCGCGGTTATCTCTTCACGATCGCGAGCCTGGGCTCGCGTTCGCATAGAGTGACCTGCCCAGCTCCCCTAGAACCCCACAAACCTTCGTGTTCGCGTGTGGGTGGTCGCGTTCGCGAAGGGTAAGCCTCCCAAAGCTTCGCGTTCGCATAGAGTAAAACCACCCCAGCCCCAAGTTCCCCTTCGTGATCACGAGAGTGGCTTCGCGATTGCGAATCACAAAACACCAGACACCAGCACACTCAAAACCAACAATAGCCTAAGTCCAAAAATCATTTTGTAGCCTATCCGAAACACACCTAAGCTCCTCGGGCTCCAAACCAAACATGCACATGAGTGTAATAGCATCATACGAACTTGCTCGCGTGATCAAAATTTCAAAATAACACCTAGAACTACGAATCAGACATCAAAATGAATGATATTTTCAAAGAAATTTAAGAACATTGCAATTTTACAACCGGACGTCCGAATCACTTCAAATCAACTCTATTTTGCACCAAGTTTTACAAACAAGTCATAAATACTGAAATGAACATATACCAAGTTTCGGAACTGAAATTCGAAATCAGTAGCAATAAAGTCAACCTACGCTCAAACTTAGAAATTCGTTAAAGCTTTGAATTGCTAGTTTTCGACAAATGACGTTAAATCAAGTTAGGGACTTCCGAATTTGATTCTGATCCATCAAAACACTGATCCAGATCCTTTTATATAAAATGTTTACCGTAGTCAACACAAATGAGTTTTAAGGCAAAATTTCACATTTTGTTCAATTTTTCACATAAATTTTCCAAAAAAAAAAAGAGACACAAATTGCGCATGGAAATCGAGGAAGGCTAAACGGAACTATTCGATGTCTCAGAACACAGAAATGAAGGTTAAAACTATAAATGACCTATCGAGTTATAACACACACAGTAGGTACCTGCGCTTACTGCTGGTATGTCAGATTTCGGAGGGGCGGATCCCGCCCAAGCGCTAATATAAGCCAATCATGGCATGAATCAATAAAGCCTATTGCAGAGTGCAGCCCGATCCCATAAATATCACTCACAATCAGGCCCTCGACCTCACTCAATCATCAATCTCTCCAGTCTCTCGGGCTCACAAATCTCATGACAATTAATCGAAATAATTATAATATGATGTAACAATAAATGGACACAGATACCGAGATATAATATGCAAATGATAGATGTGACTGAGTACATAATTACAATTTAAGCGAATAATTCAACATCAGAAGTGACCTCTGTGGGTCCCAACATAACAAGCATATAGTCTAAGCATGATTTCTAACATGGATCGTAGCTCAATTACTCTAACAAGTAGGAGTTTTATGATTAGCAACAAGGTTCGATAACTACACAGTACCACGGAATCAACCGAGTCACAATTACCACGATGCACGTCCACACACCCGTCACCTAACATATGCTTCACCTCAATACCAATCACATAACACGTATTTCAGTGATTCATACCTTCAGAACCAAGTTTAGAAGTGTTACTTACCTCAAACTACGCAAATCTCTACTCCAACAAGCCATTGTCTCGCAAATCGGCTTCCGAACAACTCGAATCTAGCCACAAGCAACTTAATACAATCAATACAAGCTATAGGAATCGATTCCATACGATAAAGCTAAGTTCTTTAACCAAAGTCAAAAAGTCAACCCCGAGCCCATGCCTCCGAACCCGACCAAACTTACAAAATTTGAACACTCATTCAATAACGAGTCCAACCATACCAAAATCATCCAATTCCGACTCTGAATCGACGTTCAAAACTCAATTATTCACTTTAGAAAAGTTTAAACAAAAATCCCCAATTTGTCTTGTTAATCCCCATGTTTTGATGTTAAATCTAGTGATGGATCCATGTGAATCTTATAGATATATGTTAGAATCACTTACACCAAGCTTGTAGATGAAGGTCTAGGTTGAAACCCTTCAAACTCGAGCTCCCAAGTCTCTAAAGTGGTGAAAAATGAAATAATAGTCCAAAATCCCATTTGTATAGTACCATATCTGATCTCCCACAGTGTTGACCACAATTTTTTGTGTGTGGTCCGCACTTCCAAGTTCTGATACCGCGATCCAAACAATGCGGCCACACTTCGGCAGTAATTGCACTATCAGTCTTCAGTAAATTGACCATAACTAATTGTACAAATATCCAAATGACAAATGATTTAATTTTTCGAAAATTAGACTCAAAGGGCTACAACTTTTGTTTTTGGATCATTCCCAAATTCCTCATAGATTAAGAGATATGAGCTTCTGAAGTCAGACCAACAAACCTGCAGATTTCCCCTGCTGCGGCTGCACATGAGGCTTTGCCTCAGCACTCCGAAAATGTGCCCTTCGCACTTCAATTGCTCCAGAAATCATCAAAGTGCAGAAATGACCCAAACTTCCTCAAAACTCACCCGAAAAGCACCTGAGGTCCTCGGGACCCCATCCAAACATACCAACAAGTCCTAAGACACAATGAGAACTTACTTGAAGTCTCAAATCACGTCAAACAACATCAAAATCATGAATCGCACCCTATTTCAAGCGTAATGAACTATTGAACCTCCAACTTCTAAAACTAACGAATTATACCAAACCAACTCTGATTGACCTCACATATTGCACACAAGTCATAAAAGACACAACAGACCTATTCCAACCCCCGGAACCAAAATCCGAGCCTGGTAATAATAAAGTTAACTCTCAGTCAAACTTCTCAACTTTCGCTAATTCAAGCCAAAACGACCTATGGACCTCCAAATCAAAACACGGACATACTCCTTAGTCCAAAATCACCATACGAAGCTATTGGAACTATCAAAACTCTATTTCGGAGTCATCTACACATAAGTTAATATTCAATCAACTCTTTCAACTTAGGCTTCCAACCTTGATATTGAGTGTCCCAACTCATTTCAAAACATCCCCGGAACTAAACTAACCACCCCGGCAAGTCACATAACAATAAATAAGCACAGAATAAGTAATAAATGGGGGAACGGGGCTACAATACCCAAAACGACCGGCCGGGTCATTACATTCTCACCCTCTTAAACAAACGTTCATCCTCGAACGGGTCTAGAATCATACATGGAGTCTCAAATAGGCGTGGATATCTGCTATATATCTCTCGCTCGATCTCCAAGTAGCCTCCTCGATTGGCTGGCCCCTCCACTGAACCTTCACTGAAGTTATATTCTTTGACCTCAACTTTCGAACGTACCGATCCAAAATGGCCACCGGCTCCACTTCATAAGTCAAATACCCATCTAACCGAACCGTGATGAAGTTCAAAATATAAGACGGATCACTGAAATACTTTCGGAGCATAGAAACATAAAACACTGGATGAACGCTCGATAGACTAAGTGGAAATGCAAGCTTGTAAGCTAGTTCTCCAATCCTCTAAAGCACCTCAAAAGGGCCGATATACCGAGGGATTAACTTTTCCTTCTTCTCGAACCTCATAACACCCTTAATGGGCGAAACTCTAAGCAATACATTCTCCCCCACCATGTAGGTAACATCACGATCCTTTCGATCAGTGTAACTCTTCTGTCTAGACTATGCAGTGCGAAGCCGATCCTGAATCAACTTAACCTTTTCCAAAGCATCCTGAACCAAGTCAGTACCCAATAGCCTAGCCTTACCCGGCTCAAACCAACCAACCGGAGATCGACACCGCCTCCCATACAAGGCCTCATATAGAGCCATCTGAATACTCGATTGATAGCTGTTGTTGTAGGCAAACTCTGCAAGCGGTAGAAACGGATCCCAACAACCCCCGAAATCCATGACACAAATGCGTAGCATATCCTCCAATATCTGAATGGTGCACTCGGACTAGGGGTGCTTATCGGGTGGATTGGGCGGATGATTACGCTTAACGGTTTGGCTTATCAGTTATCGGATTATAAATGTTGTAATCCGCTAGCCATCTAATAAGACAACAGGTGGATTGATATCAGATTAATGATTATCGGACTATTTATCGGCTAAACAATTTTTTTTTTGAACAATCAATACCAAACGGCCAAATGCATAGTTCAAACTGTCTCTGTTAGTTTTTGAACAATCAATACCATTAGCATTGGTATCCACAAAACAATTAGAAAACCCCACTTATAAACAAACTTCAAACTCTAATTGCAAGTAAAGTAATGAAACAAACCCCACTTAAGTAAAATGGCCCAAAGAGGAATTCAATTCATGTCCACTCATAATTCATGAGAAGCCAAAGGCGACTATCATTAGCTACAGAAAATTCTATCATTCTATGTATAACTACTTATATAACAATGTAGTAACAAGTTTATATACATAGGGGAAAAAGTGTAAATATAAAAAAAATTAACGGGTTAACGGTTTACCCGATAAGAAAATTGAGTAATTCGGCCCTAAACTATTAAGCCGTTAATTATAAAATCTCAATCTCTTCACTATCCATTACCCTGATAATCTGATACCAATAAACCAATAAGTCATCGGTTCGGTTAACGATTTCGGTTCAGTTTTGAACAGCCCTAGCTCCGATTGTCTGTCCGTCTGAGGGTGAAATGTTGTACTCAACTCAACCTGTGTGCCTAGCTCTCACTGCACTGCTCTCCAAAACTGCGATGTGAACTGCGTGCCCTGATCTGAAATGATGGACACCAGCACGCTGAGAAGGCGAACAATCTCGCAGATATAGATCTTAGCCAACTGCTCTGAAGAATAGGTAGTCCCAACTGGAATGAAGTGTGCGGACTTAGTCAACCGGTCCACAATCACCCAAATAATATCAAACTTCTTCAAAGTCCGTGGGAGCCCAACTACGATGTCCATGGTGATACGTTCCCTTTCCACTAAGGAATCTCAAGCCTCTAAAGCAAATCGCCCAGCCTCGGATGCTCGTACTTCAGCTGCTGACAATTCAAGCACCGAGCTACAAATTCCACTATGTCTTTCTTCATCCTCCTCCACCAATAGTGCTGCCTTAAGTCCCGGTACATCTTCGCGGTTCCTGGATGAATGGAATACCGCAAACTGTGGGCCTCCTCAATAATCAACACACGTAACCCATCCACATTGGGCACACAAATACGACCCTCCATCCGCAACACCCCATCATCCCCAATAGAAACCTCATCGGCATCGCCGTGCTGAACCGTGTCCTTAAGGACAAGCAAATGGGGGTCATCATACTGACGCTCTCTGATGCGATCATATAAAGAGGACCGAGAAACCACACAATCTAGAACCCGGCTAGGCTACGAAACATCTAACCTCATGAACTGATTGGCCAAGGCCTGAACATCTAATGCAAGCGGTCTCTTCCCAATAAGAATAAATGCAAGGCTATCCATACTCACTGCCTTCCTACTCAAGGCATCGGCCACCATATTAGCCTTCTCGAGATGATACAAAATGGTAATATCATAGTCCTTTAGTAGCTCCAACCATCTTTGCTGTCTCAAATTTAGATCCTTTTTCTTGAACAAGTGCTGAAGATTCCGATGATCCGTAAATACCTCACATGACATGCCATATAGATAATGCCTCCAAATCTTCAATGCATGGACGATGGCTGCCAACTCTAAATCTTGAACGGGGTAGTTCTTCTCATGAGGCTTCAACTGGTGTGAAGTATAAGCAATCAGTCTACCATCATGCATCAAGATACACCCAATACCAATCTGAGAAGTATCACAATACACTGTATAAGAGCCCGATGCTGAAGGCAAAACTAGAACTGAAGTTGTGATCAAGGCACTCTTGAGCTTCTGAAAGCTCTCTTCACACTCATCCGACCACCTGAATGGAGCACCCTTCTGGGTTAACTTGGTCAAAGGCGCTGCAATGGACGAGAAACCCTCCACGAAGCGACGATAATATCAGGCCAAGCCAAGAAAACTCCAAATCTCAGTATCTGAAGACGGTCTGGGCCAACTCTAAACTGCCTCAATCTTCTTTGGATCCAACTTGATCCCCCCACTGGACACCAAATTCTCCAAGAACGCCACCGAACTGAGCCAAAACTCACACTTGGAGAACTTGGCATAAAGCTTCTCCTCCCTCACCTTTGTAGTACAATCCTCATATGCTATACATGCTCCTCCTGGCTACGTGAGTACACCAGGAAATCATCAATAAATACTATGAAAAACAAATCAAGATATGGTTGGAACACACTGTTCATCAGATGCATGAATACTGCTGGGGAATTAGTCAGCCCAAAAGACATCACAAGGAACTCATAGTGACCATAGCGGATCCTGAATGCCGTCTTCAGAATATCCGAGTCCTGAATCTTTAACTGGTGATAGTCAGACCTCAAATCAATCTTAGAGAACACTCTAGCTCCCTGAAGCTAGTCAAATAAGTCATCAATGTGTGGCAAAGGATACTTGTTTTTAATTGTAACTTTGTTCAACTGCTTATATTCAATGCACATCCACATAGTACCATCCTTCTTCTTCACAAACAGAACTGGTGCACCCCAAGGTGACACACTAGTCCTAATGAACCCTTATCAAGAAGCTCCTAAAGCTGCTCATTTAATTCCTACAACTCTGCTGGTTCCATACGGTATGGAGGAATAGAAATGGTCTGAGTGCCCGGCACCACATCAGTACCAAAATAAATATCCCAGTCGGGTGCACTCAAAGAAACTCCCCAATGGTGGTGGATATTGAATTGGACCCCGAGAACCAGAATAACTACTAGAAGAACCTAGCATAGATGAACCCTAAATTGATGGAGCACAAGATGAACTTTGAGCTGGGAGGGAACTAAGAGATGACTAACTTGGACAAGCACTGTATAACCATGGCTAGCTGATGCACCATGGTGAACCGAACGAGTCATCTGAGCGGGCTTATAAGGACGACCCTTGCTGTAGTAGGACTATCCTCCAGAAGAAACACCGCTGAAACCACCCAAACCACGAGGCCTCTTTTCCTCCTTCTCCTCACACTCCTGACTACAGACCTACTCTAGCCGTCTACTAATATCAACCACTTCATTGAACCTAGCACCTGATACGATCTACCGAGTCATGACGAAGCGCAGTCTATAGTTGAGGCCATCAATGAACCTCTTAATCCTCTCCCTCTCCGTGGGGACCAACCAGATCGCGTGATGAGCCAACTTTGAAAATCGCATCTCATACTGGGTCACGGACATACCCTACTAGCGTAGCTGCTCAAACTGTCTACATAACTCCTCCATGCAGGTTTGTGGAAAAAGCTTCTCCAAGAAGAGAACGGAGAACTAGTGCCACGTAAGTGGTATAGCAACGGGTGGCCTACTTAACTCATAGGCCTCCCACCATATGAAGGCTGCCCCCGACAGCTGAAAAGTAGTAAACGAGACTCCACTAGTCTCCAGAATACCCGCCGTTCAAAGAATCTGTTGGCACCTATCCAAGAAGTCCCGAGAATCCTCTGACGCATCCCCACTAAATGATGGAGGCCTGAGCCTCCCAAATCTCTCTAGCTCTTTTGCTGCTCGTCACTCATAGGGGGACCCACCTAGGAATGAGCAGCGACAACCGACTGGGCTGGTAGTACCCCAGTGTCTGAAGTCCCTGAACCACCTGCTCTGGAGTACGGGCGGCGGGAGTCTGAACACCTCCCCCGGCCTGAGAAGTGGCCGGTACAGCCTGAACTGAAACTGCTTGAGCAAGGCTAGTGCATACAGTCAATATCTTGGCCAATGCCTCCTGAAGGCCTGGAATCACAATGGGCACAGCTTGTGCTTGAGCTGGTCCCACCGACTCAACCACATCTGGGATCTGCTCCTGAGATGGGGCAACTGGTGGATTCAGAGGTGTTGCTCTAGCTGTTGTACGAGCTGCACCTCGTCCTCTACTGCAGCCCCGGACTCTAGTGGCCCTACATGGTAGTACTGGTGGCCATCCGCCCGATCCGGTAGCACGTGTCCCCACCATCTATGAGAGAATAGAATAGCAGAAGTTTAGTTTTCGAAATCAACCAAATCTGCACGAAAAGAATACAAGCAAATGAAGTTTTCCTAATGATTCGGTAGCCTCTCGAAGATAAGTACAAACGTTTCATTACCGATCCGCAAGACTCTACTAAACATGCTCATGACTCGTGAGACTTATGTAACCTAGGCTCTGATACCAACTTGTCACGACCCAAAACTCAACATGCCGTGATGGCGCCTATGACAGTACTAGGCAAGCCGACAATCACACATAACTACATATTTTTAAATTAAAAATAAGATGAAACAAGTTTAACAGTAATAACTCTCATAAATAGTCGATAAGAAATACTGTGACTCAAATACAACATTCCCAAAATTCGGGTGTCACTGAATACATGAGCATCTAAATGACCATACAGTCAATACATCAAATACAACTATCTGGAAAGATAGAACGATGCTAAATAAAGGAAAAAAAGAGAGTCAAGGTCTGTGGGCGTCAACGCAGCTACCACAAAAGTCTCCAAGCAGATGAAGCTCCAAACCTAGCAATCTCCGTGCCCAGAAGTACCTGGATCTGCACACAAAGTGCAAAGTGTAGTATAAGTACAATCGGCCCAATGTACTCAATAAGTAACATGACAAACCTTGGGCTAAAAGCAATGACGAGCTCAGAAAGGTACAGTCCAAATCCAGATAATAACAATGCAGATATGATAGGTAAATGACGATAATAACTCAGAGAAAATCTCATAATCAGTTAATAGACAGTTCAGAAATGTAGACATACTTTCAGGTATTTACCAGTTTGATCTCAACACGGATAAAATATGCCAAGTATGACTAATATGAGGCATATTACATCTCGTTATCTACATGTCAAATATGCATGCCAACTGTAATGCAACACAGTAATAAAGTCGTATACTCATATTCTTTGAGTATTCATCCTCACTAAGCACGTCCAATCACTCGGTACTTCCAATCACTCAGCACTCTCTATCACTCATCACTCCCAATCACTCATCACTCTCAATCTGTCACGACCCAAAATTCTCACCTTCGGGACCGTGATGGCGCCTAACATTTCACTTGCTAGGCAAGCCAACGTTAGAATATAATTTGTCATTTTTAACAAAATTTTAAATTAATTAATAACAAGAAAAAAAAATACGGAAATAAAGTCTGAAATAAAGTAAATATTCCATAATAATCGCCATACCTAAATACCATCCCAGAACTGAAGTCACAAGTGCACGAGCTTCTAGAATAATACAAATAAAGGAATGAATAAAATTCAACATATTTGAAATATAATACACAGCTGAGATAAGATAGAAGGTGACTTCAGAACTGCGAACGCTGTGCAGTTATACCTCAAGTCTCCACTGGTAGTTGTATCCGGGCAAATCTACAGTACGTCGCTGGGACCAACTCTGAAATCTGCACAAGAAGTGCAGAGTGTAGTATCAGTATAACCGACCCCATGTATTGGTAAATGTCGAGCCTAACCTCGACGAAGTAGTGACGAGGCTAAGGCAGGTCTCTTACATTAACTTGTACGCAATAATAATAATAACAACAATAATAGAAATAAATCATGTAACTCATTTTAACAGTTGAAGCCAACTCGGCAGTCATAACTAATTATTATTTCAATCAATTTTCGTTGCGGCGTGCAACCCGCCCCAACAATATAATTCCTCAATAAATTTTCGTTGTGGCGTGCAACCTGCTCCAACAATATAAACTTTAAATAAATCTGTTTTAGCGTGCAGCCCGATCCCCCAATATATTTATTTTTATTTCAAAGTTGCGGCGCACAACCCGATCCCACAATGTATTCATTTCATTTAATCCTGTTGTTGCGTGCAACCTATTCCTCAATATATATTTTCAATCAATTATGTTGCGGCGTGCAACCCGCTCCTCCAATATATTCATTTCAATTAAGTCTGTTGCGATGTGCAACCCGCTTCTTCAATATATTCATTTCAATCAATTCTATTGCGGCGTGCAACCCGCTCCTCCAATATATTCACTTTCATTTCTGTTGCGGCGTGCAACTCGCTCCTCAAATAATATAATTAACCAATTCTTATAAATAAATTACTCCAATAAATGCATCAATTAATATGAAATTATAAGACAACAAGCATACAATAATTATGATTTATTTAGAAATAAGTGATGGCAAGTAGCAATTAATTGTGAAAATTAAAGAGGAAATAGGCAATTCAATAATTAGTATGCTAAATGTCAAGTAGCAATTAAGTTACATAAATCAAATAAGCATGTAACAATTATAGCATGGATTCAAGACATAATATTGAGCAAGGAATATGATAGAAACAATTAATATAATAAATTATTAATGATTTAAAATAATTTATGATTTTTAAATAATTAGGAAAACAATTAATTTGACGACGTATCGACACTCGTCACCTCGCCTATACGTCGTTCACGTCAATTTCACATAACAACTAATTCAAGGATTTCATTCCCTCAAGTCAAAGTTAACCACGACACTTACTTCGCTTGCAACCAAATTCAAGATCCCAATAAACCTTTTTCTCACAAATTCGTGTCCAAAATTCTCAAATCTAGTCATAAACAATTCAATATACCCAATACAAATCATAGGAATTAATTCCATATGAATTTACTAATTTTTCGGATTAAAATCCGAAATATATTTAAAAATTCAATAGTGGGACCCACATCTCGAATACCGGTAAAACTTACAAAATCCGAATACTCATTCTGATACGAGTTCAACCATATAAAAATTATCAAATTCGGACATCGGATTGACCTTCAAATCTTAATTTTATATTTTTGGAAGATTTTATAAAAATCTGATTTTTCTTCCATAAATTCACGGATTCATGATGTAAATGAGTATGGAATCATGGAATATAATCAATATAGGATAAGAAACACTTACCCCAATGAATTTCTTGAAAACCCACGAAAAATCATCACAAACCGAGCTCCCAAAGTCCAAAATGTGAAATAATACACAAACCCTCGGTTATATAGTACAAAATTCTGATTTCCCAATGTGCGGTCCGCACATTTCTAAATGCTGCCGCACATTTTCAAGTTCTGCAGCCGCATAATTTTGAGAGCGGTCGCACTTCACTGTGGCAGCTTACCAGGCTTCAGTAAAATGCCCATAACTTTTTGTACATATGTTCAAATGATTAATGCTATACCTTTCTGGAAACTAGATTCAAAGGGCTACAACTTTCATTTTTGAATCATGTTCAAATTCGCTCCGAAATCGGACCATTGAACCTGCAGAACCCCTAAAGTGCGTCCGCACACAAAATTGTGCAGTCCGCACTTTTCCTATGAAGTGCGGCCGCACACAAAATTATGCGGTCCACACTTTTTCAAAAGTTCCGGAACAACATTAGAGTGCAGAAATGCACAGACTCGCTCAAAACTCACCCCGAAGCTCCCCGAGCCACTAGGAATCCCGTTCAATTATACAAACCAGTCCTGTAGCATAATACGGACTTACTCGGGGTCTCAAATCACATCAAATAACATCGAAATTACCATTCACACCTTGATTCGGACTTAAGAGTTTCAAACTTTTCCATTTACCAAACTTGTGCCGAAACATATTAAATGAATCCGAAATGACTTCAAATTTGGCACACAAGTCATAAATGACATAATGGAGCTATTCTAATTTTCGGAATCGGATTCCGACCCCGATGTCAAAAAGTCAAATCCGTGGTCAACTTTGGAAATCTTTAGCATTTAAATTTCTAGTTTCCGTTAAATGGCCATAACTTGAGTTAGGACCTCCAAATTAAATTTCGGGCATACGCCCAAGTCACAAATCATGATACAAACCTTCCGGAATCGTTGAAATACTGATCCGAGTTCGTTTGCTCAAAATATTAACCAAAGTCAACTCAGTTGAGTTTTAAAGTTCTATTTCACATTTTAATTAATTTTTCATATAAAAACTTTCTGAAAAATTATATGGACTGCGCACGCAAGTCGAGGAATGATAAATAGTGCTTTTCGAGGTCTTAGAACATAGAATTAATTATTAAATTTTAAGATGACCTTTTGGGTCATCACATTCTCCACCTCTAAAGCAAACGTTCGTCCTCGAACGGAATTAGAAAAGTACATGAGCTGGTGAAAAGGTGTGAATATTTACTCCATATGTCCGACTCAGACTCGCAGGTAGCTGTCTTAATTGATTGACCTCTCCATTACACCCGAACTGAAGGATAACTCTTAGACCTCAACTGTCGGACCTGTCGGGCTATAATAGCTACCGGTTCCTCTTCATAAGTCAAATCTTTGTCCAATTGGACTGAGCTGAAATCTAGTACATGGGACGGATCATCATGATATTTTCAGAGCATAGACACATGGAACACCGGATGAACCGCTGATAAACTAGGTGGTAATGCAAGCATGTAGGCTACTTCGCTCACCCTTTCAAGAATTTCGAACGGTCCTATATACCTAGGGCTCAACTTGCTCTTCTTTCTGAACCTCATTATACCTTTCATAGGTTAAACCCGGAGCAATACTCTTTCTCCAACCATGAATGCAATATCATGAACCTTATGGTCGGCATAACTCTTTTGCCTAGACTAAGCTGTGCGAAGACGATCCTGAATAATTTTGACCTTATCCAAGGCATCCTGTACCAAATCGGTACCCAACAACCGAGCCTCTCCCGGTTCAAACCAGCCAACTGGCGATCGGCATCGCCTTTCGTACAATGCCTCATATAGATCCATCTAAATGCTCGACTGGTAGCTATTATTATAAGCAAACTCCACAAGTGGCAAGAACTAATCCCAAGAACCTCCAAAGTCTATAACATAAGCGTGAAACATATCTTCCAATATCTGAATAGTGCGCTCTGCCTGTCTGCCTGTCTGTGGATGAAATGTTGTACTCAACTCAACCCGCTTGCCTAACTCACATTGTACAGTCCTCCAGAAGTGTGAGGTAAACTGTGTACCTCGATCTGAAATAATAGACACGGGCACACCGTGAAGGTGGACAATCTCACGAATACAAATTTCAGCTAACCGCTCTGAAGAATAGGTAACTGCCACTGGAATGAAATGTGCTGAGTTGGTCAACCTGTCCACAATGACCCAAACTGCGTCAAATTTTCTCTGAGTCCGTGGGAGCCCAACAACAAAATCCATAGTGATACGCTCCCACTTCCACTCAAAAATTTCTAACTTCTGAAGCAAACCACCAGGTCTCTAATGCTCGTACTTAACTTGCTGATAATTCAGACACTGAGCTACATATGCAACTATATCCTTTTTCATTCTCCTCCACCAATAATGTTGTCGAAAATCTTGATACATTTTGGCGACACCCGGATGAATAGAATACCGGGAACTGTGGGCCTCTTCAAAAATTAATTCAAGAAGCCCATCCACATTAGGAACATAAATACGATCCTGCATATGCAGAACTCCATCATCTCCCACATCAACATGCTTGGCACCACTGTGCCACACCGTGTCCTTAAGGACAAGCAAATGAGGATCATCATATTGTCGCTCTCTAATGTGCTCATATAAAGAAGACCGAGCGACTGTGTAGGCTAAAACCCTACTGGATTCTGAAACATCTAACCTCACGAACTGATTGGCCAAAGTCTGAACATCTGCAGCTAACGGCCTATCACCAAACAGAATATACGCAAGGCTCAATGTTGCCCATACTCACAGCCTTTCTACTCAAAGCATCGGCCACCACATTGGCCTTTCCGGGGTGATACAAAATGGTGATATCATAGTCTTTCAACAACTTCAACCATCTTTTCTGCCTCAAATTGAGATCTTTTTGTTTGAACAGATACTGTAGGCTACGATGATTAGTAAATACCTCACACGAGACACCGTAAAGGTAATGCCTCTAAATTTTCAGCGCATGAACAATAGCTGCGATGAACTTTCAATTGTCATGACGCATATGCAATCTCCCTGCCATCTTGCATCAATATTGCACCAAGCCCAACGTGAGATGCATCACAATACACCGTATAAGATCCTGAACCTGTGGGTAATACCAACATTGGCGTTGTAGTCAAAGCGATCTTGGGCTTCTGAAAGCTCAACTCACACTCGTCTGACCATCTAAATGGGGCACCCTTCTGGGTCAATCTGGTCTTAATAGTTGTTCATAATCAATTACAGAATCGTCAATTAACTTCATGTTAACAAAAATATTATTTCAAACGTACACAATACTAATAACGAGATGCGAGGCATGAAGACCTCATAATTATTTACCCGAATTAACGAGTTACATTTAAAGCCACCTGGGCGGGCACCTACCTCGTAGGTTAAAACTCAATAATTACAACACGAATTTGGCAAGTATGCACAAAGAATTTCATACGAGAATTTTTGAATAAGCCTAACAGGCATGACTCCCTATTATTGCTATAGTACAAATTTAATTTCACAAGGGAGAACTTAAACACAAGAATTTTCCTCACAAGGATCTCGTCCTTATATAACTTTCACCACAGCTCGTGGCCCGGTTTAAACATATCAATTTATATTAAAATGCGAGGATCTCGTCCTCAATTCTGAATCACAAATAATACGCACATCGTGCCAATAAAATTTTTTATTTTCTCCTTTTAAATAATTTTGGTTACACAAAATCACAACACATAATGAACCCCACATCGGTAGGGCATATAATTCACAATTTATAATTAATTATCTGGAAATTACATCAAAACTTACTGAAATGAGTACCATAAAGCCACCTTTAGCCTCGCAGCTCTTATTAGTGACCAACACGGAATGATAGGCGTAGTTATCTCCATAGAATCTCCCAACAGGAGTAAGCACATAAGTAGATTATAGAATTACGAAGCTCTCTCATAAGTGGAGCACAATAGGATGACTCGTCTTGATACTCAAAATCGAATCAAGTTAAGGAAATTATTCCTTTATATTAAATCGAGGTCGTACCTGTAACGACACCATCTGATGTAGCAACCTCCGCCATACCATAAAATAATTATATCAATGGCTGGGCCTCCACCTCTAGGACGCCTTCTACCCGCTTGTCCTCCACCCCCAACTGGTCATGTGGGTAGTGTAGTAACTGCAATGAGCACGTAGCCTGAGTGCTTTGATGAAATATGTCTCTCCCAAGTCTGGGACAATTTTCTCATGATGTGCCTAGTATCACCGCATTCATAACAACCCCTTTGCGGGTTTGGATTCTCATACTGAGTATGTGCCAGATAACTGGAATAACCATTGTAGGAAACTCATGTCAGTGGTGCATTAAAAGAACTTACTGGAGCACCCTGAGTAATCCGATGTGCGGATTGGGCTGGCCGACTGCCCGAGACCCTACCATAATGATTTATACTCGCAGAGTAGAATTCACTGAATCCCCCAGAACCTCGAGACATCTTGGTCTCCTTAGTTTCCTTTTCCCCCACCCCGAACATGTTCTAATATCTTGGCAATTTCTACCACTAGCAGAAATGAAGTATCATCCTGTAGCTCCCAAGTCGTACAAAATTTTACGATCATAATTGAGTCCTTTAATGAGTCTGTGGTGTCGCTCTCTGGCTGTAGGAAGAAAACTAGGAATATGACGTGCTAACTTATTGAACCTGATGGCATATTCTGACACCGCCATGGTGAGCTGACGCAACCGTTTAAACCCTATGCGCCACATATTACGGAGAGTCCGGAATACAAACTCTTTCAAAAGTGTTTCTGAGAACTGAGCTAAGTGGGCGGTGTTGCATTGGATGGACTTCCCTCTTCATAGGCTTGCCACGAACACCTGTGGAGAATTATCTCTCCCAAGGCCAATTTCTTCTTTTGTTATGTTGACTCAACACTGCTGAGCTGACCCCTTTCTTAACATACTCTTCGATTCTTCTTTGGGGTAACCCTTACCCCTGTTTATACACAACAATCACAAAAGTAGAGCTCCACACAGACAAATCTTGGCACGAACCACATAGTCTAGAATCTCGTCAACCACTGTACTTCCTCCGAAGCACCCCAAAACTGTGAC
The DNA here is from genome assembly GCF_000715075.1 of Nicotiana tabacum. Classification (NCBI taxonomy): domain Eukaryota; kingdom Viridiplantae; phylum Streptophyta; class Magnoliopsida; order Solanales; family Solanaceae; genus Nicotiana; species Nicotiana tabacum. The sequence continues at coordinate 108,506,775 of NC_134093.1, forward strand.
GTCAATGCTGAGTAGACCTTCTATAAATTTAAAGTTATTTCTTTAACTCCTTTGGTACTGAAGTATAGGATTATTAAGGAGGCGAACATACCGCAAGTCCCAACCTTATCCTCTACAAAATCTCAGGCCTTAAACATGTGTAAATTTTGGGGAACCTTTCAGTACCATATATATACATTTCAGGCCAAAACTGATATAACACATGACCCTGCAATCCATCCATTGATAGTGGACTTCCCCACTTGGCGCGAAGTCATAGATTAAAACGTCCTATGATCCACAATATTAACTTTCACAGCTCGTATAAATCAACTAGATGCCAAAGGTCTGTTGCACCCTCCCCCCCCCCCCACATGATTCACTGGATGATCTCTCAATACGTCCGCATCTTCAATCGGAAACACACGTTGAGGCAATGTTTGAGCATCTCTAGCTCCCTCGTAGTCCATCTGCGGTATCACGAACCATCGACGCACAACTGATACCGAGTGCGCAATATCATACACGAGTGGATACGAAGGAATATGAGATATATGTTTCAAGCTAAATCAATACCGCACGATAAGGAATGAAAGAAGTGGAATTATTCCTAAACTCTGTAGCCTCTGGAAGATAAGTACAGACGTCTCTGTACCGATCCTTCAGACTCTACTACGCTTGCTCGTGACTCGTAAAACCTATGTAACCTAGTGCTCTGATACCAACTGTCACCACTCGAAATTTTTACCTTCGGGACCGTGATGGCGCCTAACATTTCACTTGCTAGGCAAGCCAACGTTAGAATATAATTAGCCATTTTTAACAAAATTTTAAATTAATTAATAACAAGAAAACAAATGCGAAAATAAAGTCTGAAATAAAGTGAATATTTCATAATAACCGCGATACCTAAATACCATCTCAGAACTGGAGTTATAAGTGCACAAGCTTCTAGAATAATACAAATAAAGGTATGAATAAAATTCAAGATGTTTGAAATATAATACACAGCTGCGATAAGATAGAAGGTGACTTCAAAACTGCGAACGCTGTGCAGTTATACCTCAAGTCTCCACTGGTAGTTGTATCCGGGCAAATCTACAGTACGTCGCTGGGACCAACTCCGAAATCTGTACAAGAAGTGCAGAGTGTAGTATCAGTACAACCGACCCCATGTACTGGTAAGTTCCAAGCCTAACCTCGACGAAGTAGTGACGAGGCTAAGGCAGGTTTCTTACATTAACCTGTACGCAATAATAATAGTAATAACAACAATAATAGAAATAAATCATGTAACTCATTTTAATAGTTGAAGCCAACTCGGCAGTCATAACCAATTATTATTTCAATCAATTTCCGTTGCGGCGTGCAACCCGCCCTAACAATATAATTCCTCAATAAATTTCCGTTGCGGCATGCAACCTACTCCAACAATATAAACTTTAAATAAATCTGTTGCGGCGTGCAGCCCGATCCCCCAATATATTGATTTTCATTTCAAAGTTGCGGCGCACAACCCGATCCCACAATGTATTCATTTTATTTAATCATGTTGTTGCGTGCAACCTATTCCTCAATAAATTTCCGTTGCGGCATGCAACCTACTCCAACAATATAAACTTTAAATAAATCTGTTGCGGCGTGCAGCCCGATCCCCCAATATATTGATTTTCATTTCAAAGTTGCGGCGTGCAACCCGATCCCACAATGTATTCATTTTATTTAATCCTGTTGTTGCGTGTAACCCATTCCTCAATATATATTTTCAATCAATTCTGTTGCGGCGTGCAACCCGCTCCTCCAATATATTCATTTCAATCAAGTTTGTTGCGGTGTGCAACCCGCTCCTTCAATATATTCATTTCAATCAATTCTGTTGCGGCGTGCAACCCGCTCCTCCAATATATTCACTTTCATTTCTGTTGCGGCGTGCAACTCGCTCCTCAAATAATATAATTAACCAATTCTTATAAATAAATTACTCCAATAAATGCATCAATTAATATGAAATTATAAGACAACAAGCATACAATAATTATGATTTATTTAGAAATAAGTTATGTCAAGTAGCAATTAATTGTGGAAATTAAGGAGGAAATCGGCAATTCAATAATTAGTATGCTAAATGTCAAGTAGGAATTAAGTCACATAAATCAAATAAGCATGTAACAATTATAGCATGGATTCAAGGCATTATATTGAGCAAGGAATATTAGAGAAATAATTAATTCATAATTTAAAATAATTTATGATTTTTAAATAATTAGGCAAACAATTGATTTGACGACGTATAGACACTCGTCACCTCGCCTATATGTCATTCACATCAATTTCACATAACAACTAATTCAAGAATTTCATTCCCTCAAGTCAAAGTTAACCACGACACTTACCTCGCTTGCAACCAAATTCAAGATTCCAATAAATCTTTTCCTCACGAATTCTGGTCCAAATCCTCAAATCTAATCATAAACAATTCAATATACTCAATACAAATCGTAGGAATTAATTCCATAAGAATTTACTAATTTTTCGGATTAAAATTCAAAATATATTTAAAAAGTCAGCAGTGGGACCCACATCTCGAATCCTGAAAAAACTCATGAAATCCGAATACTCATTCCCATACGAGTTCAACCATATAAAAATTATCAAATTCCGACATCGGATTGACCTTCAAATCTTAATTTTATATTTTTGGAAGATTTTATAAAAATCTAATTTTTCTTCCATAAATTCACGGATTCATGATGTAAATGAGTATGGAATCATGGAATATAATCAATATAAGATAAGAGACACTTACCCCAATGAATTTCTTGAAAACCCACGAAAAATCGTCACAAACCGAGCTCCCAAAGTCCAAAATGTGAAATAATACCCAAACCATCAGTTATATAGTACAAAATTCTGATTTCCCAATGTGCGGTACGCACATTTTCAAGTGCTGCCGCACATTTTCAAGTTCTGCAGCCGCACAATTTTGAGTGCGGCTGCACTTCACTGTGGCAGCTTACCAGGCTTCAGTAACATGCTCATAACTTTCTGTACAAATATCAAAATGATTAATACTATATCTTTCTGGAAACTAGATTCAAAGGGCTACAACTTTCATTTCTGCATCATCTCCAAATCCGTTGTAGATTAAAAGATATAAGCCTCCGAAGTCGGACTATCGAACCTGCAGAACCCCTGAAGTGCGGCCGCACACAAAATTGTGCAGTCCGCACTTTTCCTATGAAGTGCGGCCGCACACAAAATTGTGCGGTCCGCACTTGTCCTCTGCGGTCCGCACTTTTCCAAAAGTTCCAGAACAACATTAGAGTGCCGGAATGCACGGACTCGCTCAAAACTCACCCCGAATCTCACCGAGCCACTCAAAATCCCATTCAATTATACAAACCAGTCCTATAACATAATACGGACTTACTCGGGGTCTCAAATTACATCAAATAATATCGAAATTACCATTCATACCTTGATTCGGATTTAAGAGTTTCAAACTTTTTCATTTACAAAACTTGTGCCGAAACATGTTAAATGAATCCGGAATGACTTCAAATTTGGTACACAAGTCATAAATGACATAACAGAGTTATTTCAATTTTTGGAATCAGATTCCGACCCCGATATCAAAAAGTCAAATCTGTGGTCTACTTTGAAAATCTTTGCCTTTAAATTTCTAGTTTCCGTTAAATCTTTGCCTTTAAATTTCTAGTTAAGGACCTCCAAATTAAATTCCGGGCATACGCCCAAGTAACAAATCACGATATGGACCTTCCGAAATTGTCAAAATACTGATTCGGGTTCGTTTGCTCAAAAGTTTGACCAAGGTCAACTCAAGTTAGTTTTAGAGCTCTACTTCACATTTTAATCAATTTTTCATATAAAAACTTTCTGAAAAATTATACAGATTGCGCATGCTAGTCGAGGAATGATAAATAGTGCTTTTCGAGGTCTTAGAACACAGAATTAATTATTAAATTTAAAGATGACCTTTTGGGTCGTCACACAAGCACTCAGATCTCTCAATCACTCGGCACTCGCACTCAGTAGGTACCTGTGCTCACTGCTGGTATGCCAGACTCTCCGGAGGGGCGGATCCTGCCCAAGCACTAATATAAGCTAATCATGGCATGAATCAATAAAGCCTGCTGCGGCGTGCAGTCCGATCCCATAAATATCACTCACAATCAGCCCTCGGCCTCACTCAATCATCAATCTCTCCAGTCTCTCGGGCTTACAAATCACATGACAATCAGTCCAAACAATTATAATATGATGTAACAATAAATGACAACAGAGAATTAGATATGATACGCAAATGATAGATGTGACTGAGTACATGATTGCAATTTAAGCAAATAACTCAACATCAGAAGTGACCTCCGTGGGTCCCAACAGAACAAGCATATAGTCTAAGAATGATTTCGAACATGGATTGTATCCCAATTACTCTAACAAGTAGGAGTTTCATAATTAGAAACAAGGTTTGATAACTACATAGTACCACAGAATGAACCGAATCACAATTACCACTATGCCCGCCCACACGTCCATCACCTAGCAAGTGCGTCACCTCAACACCAACCACATAACATGTATTTCAGGGATTCATACCCTCAGAACCAAGTTTAGAAGTATTACTTATCTCAAACCGCGCATATCTCTACTCCAACAAGCCCTTGCTTTGCGAATCAGCCCGAACTCGAATCTAGCCACAAGCAACTTAATACAATCAATACAAGCTATAGGAATCGATTCCATACGATAAAGCTAAGTTCTTTAACCAAAGTCAAAAATTCAACCCAAAAAGTCAACCCTGGGTCCTCGCCTCGGAACCCGACCAAACTTACAAAATCCGAATACCCATTCAATAACGAGTCCAACCATACCAAAATCATCAATTCTGACTCTGAATCGACGTTCAAAAGTCAATTATTCACTTTAGAAAAGTTTTGACATAAATCCCCAATTTGTCTTGTTAATTCCCATGTTTTGATGTTAAATCTAGTGATGGATCTATGTAAATCTCATAGATATATGTTAGAATCACTTACACCAAGCTTGTAGATGAAGGTCTAGGTTGAAACCCTTCAAACTAGAGCTCCCAAGTCTCTAAAGTGGTGAAGAATGAAATAAAAGTACAAAATCCCATTTATATAGTACAGATTTGATCTCCCACAGATCAAAACTTTATTCTGGAGTCATCTACACATAAGTCAATATCCGGTCAACTCTTTCAACTTAGGCTTCCAACCTTAGGACTGAGTGTCCCAACTCATTCCGAAACATTCCCGGAATCAAACCAACCATCCTGGCAAGTCACATAACAACAAATGAGCACAGAATAAGTAATAAATAGGGGAATGAGGCTACAATACCCAAAACGATCGGCCGGGTTGTTATAATTACTTTATTATTTAATAATTAAATTTAAAAAATTAATTAGTTAAATAAATTTAGTTAACGGGTTTTTCTTTTTAATAAATAGGGAACTATTGTTCAACGGGGTAATGAGAACATCCCATAGTTTAGGTGTGCTTTAACCTATTCACTCTTTTATACTATAAGTTTAGCAGAGTTTAGGAACGTAAAATAAGCACTCTTTTAGTCATCCGAAGGCTATATTATTAGACAAAGTTTCTACTGGAAATAAAATGATGTACAAGTAATGCAGAGTTTTATATCGATATTATCCTTATCCCTCGGAAAAATGTAACTTCTAAGTTTTTAAAGAAAAAACATCTAGATTCCTTTTGTTTAGGTGCATCAATCTATAAACGGGAATAATAGTATGACCTATATGCGTGACCTATAAGTCACGGGTTCGAATCGTGAAAACATTTAGTAATGTTTGCATTAAGGTAAGTTGTCTATATTATATTTTTTGGGATGCAGTCCTTTCCCGAATTTTACGTGAATACGAGATACTTTATGTATCGGACTGTTTTTATTTTAATAATATATATTTAGTAGTACATGAGTTGATTGTTTTGGGTATAATATTGTAGTAGTAGTAGTAGTTATACTATGTACCCCAGACAAAAAAGGTAGTTGATGTACTATGTATGGCTCAGGAAAATATTTAGCACAAAAAGGAAGTAGTTAAAATTAAAAAAAAAAATACTACTCACTCCCTACTAAGAATAAATTATTATGAGCTTTTTTGGAACTGCAAATCTGAAATCAAACTGTCTTTAGTTGGGACAAATGGAAAGCACAATTTATTTTATTTTAAGGAATGTGTAATTCTAGATACTTGAATGTGTTTCTCTTTTTTCTATTTTCACACGCTATATATACTGATGATAAATAGTACAAAAAATTTAATTCGATCATTTAACATCTAACTGAAAATTAGGTAAAGGTTAGTCCGTGCTACGCACGGGCCCGTGAGCAACTAAAAAATTAACATAAACCAACATCAGTAACGATTAATTTAATTTTTGGTTGATAACTAATAAATTTGATCTCAATTTTATTTTATGATCATTAGGAAGCTCAAATTAATATCATCGCGACATGTTCTTTTACAATGAAAAATAGTTAAATTTAAAATATTTATTTTAAACTCGAGTGTGGCAACTTTATTTTTAACTTTTGGAACTATGTGGTTGATAATCATTGGCAAGCTAATTGCCATACTATAATACAGTTCGGACATAAATTATTATATCAGAATATTAAGTGGGATTGAGAAATGAACGAGCTATGTCAAATTTTAGGGGAGCAAAACTTGTAAAGTTATTAAATGGATCGTGAAACAACTAATAGCAACAAACGATCTTCAGGATAATTTACAATGATACGTTTTTACTACTTTTTGATCGTGTTTATAATGGAAAAGATGTTTGAATCTTTCTATTATCTTGGTGTTATTATATTAAACACTCTTTTACTTTTACTCTTCTAAGAAGAGAATGATAATTTTTTTTATGTAGGAACTCTTTAATTTAAATTGTTTCAGTTTTCTCTTAATAACGTTAATTTACCACAGAAATATCGCCGGCATGTTTATGACCCAAGTTCTAAAGGTACTGTTAGTATATACAAAAAGTGTTTCTTTCTTGTTTAAGCTTTATATTCATCCAAATACAATTATGTAAATCCCATAACTAAGAATAGATTCGTATTGTGATTTATGACTTGTGCGCAAAGTTTGGCATCATTCCGGAATGTTTTGATATGAATCGGACGCGTTCGTCAAAGTTAAAAGTCTAAAAGTTTAAAGAAGGATTTCAATCGTCGATTCGTAGTTTCGATGTTGTTAGGCTTTAGAATTTTTAAAGTTTGGTTTGAGGTGGACTTTGGTGTTGTTGTTGTCCGTTTGGGATTTCGAGCCTCAGAATAGATTCGTATTGTGATTTATGATTTGTGCGCAAAGTTTGGCGTCATTCCGGAATGTTTTGATATGAATCGGACGCGTTCGTCAAAGTTAAAAGTCTAAAAGTTTAAAGAAGGATTTCAATCGTCGATTCGTAGTTTCGATGTTGTTTGGCATGATTTGAGGCCTCGACTAAGTTGGCATTTGGAAGGCTTTAGAATTTTCAAAGTTTGGTTTGAGGTGGACTTTTGTGTTGTTGATGTCCGTTTGGGATTTCGAGCCTCAGAATAGATTCGTATTGTGATTTATGACTTGTGCGCAAAGTTTGGCGTCATTCCGGAATGTTTTGATATGAATCGGATGCGTTCGTCAAAGTTAAAAGTCTAAAAGTTTAAAGAAGGATTTCAATCGTCGATTCGTAGTTTCGATATTGTTTGGCATGATTTGAGGCCTCGACTAAATCCGTGTCATGTTTTGGGATGTGTTTGTATGTTTGGACGGGTCACAGGGGCCCCGGATGCGGATCGAATCCAATCGAAAACGGATCGAGTTTGGGCTTGGGAGAAGTGCTCAGGCAGGTGGGATCTGGTGCTATCGCACCTGCGTGGAAAGGGCCGCAGGTGCGAGCCCACAAAAGCGGCATCGTGGTCGCAGAAGCAACTTTTGAAATGAGTTGGGATGGCCGCAGATGCGAGGTTATTTCCGCATCTGCGAGCTTGCAAATGCGACAAATGTTCCATAGAAGCGGAAGAGGCCAGCTGGGCGAAGAGCCGCAGGTGCGGAGTTTGGGCGCGTAGATATGCATCCGCAGAAGCGGAGGAGGCACCGCAGAAGCGGGGGCTGGACCTTTGGTGCTGGACGGCAAGAGCGGTCAAGGCTCCGCAAAAGCGAGACCGCATGAGCAGATTTTTTTCCGCAGAAGCGGACTTGGCTAGGCTTAGTGGGAACTGCACATGCGATGGGAATTTTCGCAGGTGCGGAGCTGCAGAAATGGCTAATGGACCGCAGGTGCGAAGGTCGCTGGGCAGTGAGGTATTTTAAATCCAAGACTTAGCCCATTTCTCTCATATTTTCATTTGGTTGGGCGATCTTTGGAGCTCTTAGAGGGGATATTTTTATGATCTATGGCAATGTAAGTTATTCCCACCTATTGTAAGTTAAATACATAGATTCTATAGGGATTTAAACATGGAAATTTATAGAAATTGTGAAATTTTGATAGAAAATCTAGAATTTGGTATTTTTGAAATTTGACCATGAAATTGGACATGAAAATTAAAATAAATCATATATTTGGGTTCGTAAGATTATCGGTAAAGGTTATCTTCGAGAAATTTTGGAATCCGGGCACGTGGGCCTGAGGGTCAACTTTATTGACTTTTAGAGCAGAGTTGGGGATTGTTATGAATTGATTAATTATGGGTAATAGAGTATATATTTATGGATTTGCACATTTGTTAGACTAATTTTGGAGAGATGGGCATCAGTTTGAGGTGTTTGAGAGGTGTTGGATCTCGTCATGGAACTTCGAAGCGAGGTAAGTCTCATATCTAACCTTGTGAGGGGGAAACTACCCCTTAGGTGATAACTATTGTTATGTGTAACTAGTTGTGGGTGCTACGTATGCACGAGATGACGAGAGTTCGTACGTAGCTAAAGCATGTTTATGTCCGGATAGACTTAGGATCTTATCATGTAATATTTGAATTGTTTGGACTCATTTTATTTGTCGGCCTAATTAATTGAATTTACAATTGAACTTGATTTAGAAATAAATATATGTATATCAGGCCGAGCCTTATCACTTTTAGTTGTTGGCTAGTAATTTGAGAAACGATAAAGATTATATTCCCTTTGTGCTCATGTACTGTATTATAAGCATGTGTCTCGTAATTCGGTAACTTCTTTTCTTTCTTGTGGAGGGGTGAACGCCTCAGCAGTATAATAGATGTATCTATGGTTCGTTTCGCTCGACCCTCGGCAGTGTACACATTATTCTGCTTCGGGCCGAACAACCTCGGTAAAATCGTGCGTTATATCGCTAGTAGTCCGAATACTCACGAGATAATCTTTCAACTGATGCTCGACATTTTATATGGTATTCCTTATGTATTTGATATCAGCACTTGACCTTTTTTTTAGCTATTAAGGTAGAATACAAGGTCGAGAAATTCATACTTTAAAAGAAATATTTGAAAGATTATGTAACTTATAGATTTGCCCCACTATCGATGTGCACTTCATATTTGTTATGAATTATTATATTATTTTATTGGACCTCTAGTAAGTGTCAATGTCGACCCCTTGTCACTACTTCTTCGGGGTTAGGCTAGATACTTACTGGGCATGCGTTGATTTACGTACTCATGCTGCACTTCTGCACTAAATGTGCAAGATCTGACAGGTTCATTTGGCTATCATCTTGTCGCATAGGCGCACCTATTAAGGGAACTTTATGTGAGATGCATTCCACGCTACGTATCGCAGTCCACCGAGTCTCTATCGTACTATATATTTTATCTTGTGTATTTACATTCTGGACAGATATTATATTATTATTATTGAACGCCTTAGAAAATGCTCATGCACTTGTGACACTGGGTTTTGGGGGTTCCTACGGGTTGTTCATTATTGTAGTTCATGTAAATATTATCATTTACTATATAAATTCTATTTTATACTATTTAATTAATGGAAATTTTGATTTCAAAGTAATTATATGAGTAAACAAGTCGATCAATCACTGTTGGCTTGCTTGACGACGGTGTTAGGAGCCATCACGAGCTATAGTGGATTTTGGATCGTGACAACTTGGTATCAGAGCATTGGGTTCACTTAGGTCTCACGAGTCTTGAGCAAGTCTAGTAGAGTCTTGTGGATCGGTATGAAGACGTTTGTACTTATCTTGAGAGGTTACAGGATTATAAGGATCACTTCCCTTCTTGATTCCTCATCATGCGGTTTGATTCTTTTGAGGCTTATGCCTTTATTTCCTTCCTACTCAGTCTAACGCGACGTGAAGTGCTTGTTATCAAATGGGCATCGAGTAGTTGTGGTGGTAGTGCAGACGTGGTGCATGATGTCTTTCCCTACGTGTTCGGGCGGGCTATTATCGTTGCCTTGCGGAAGGATGTTCTGTCATTTCAGCTCAGTAGTTGTATTTTTGATAGTTTTGAGGCTATGCACTGATTGCTATGATGTTCACGCGTTATTATCGTACGATATTGGTGTAATGGTAGGGTGCTCGTTTATGTGTTGAGGAAGTGAATGACTTGAAGGGAGGATTTCTCAGTGCATGATTTAGGGGTTCGACATTTAATTCCAGCGGAGGAAAGGCAATTGGACTATAGATGTTCAGGTTTGGTTGATGAAGTAACGAGACTTGATATTTTAAGTGTGGTAGAATTCTCATTTGTGATGTGGTGTCTTTGTCCTTGTTTGAATGCATTAAGGTTCGCCGGTATTATGGTCTTCTTTGATTTGACATCGGGGCAGAGTGTGGTGGAATAGTGTCTAATAAGCTGTTGTCAGATAATGGCGGTGTGTAGCGATTTCAGAATTGAACCGGTGCTTTGGAAGCTAATGGCTCAAGAAAAATGATCTTCTAGGAGGTTTAGGGTTAGTAGTAATTCATTAGTTCAGGAGCTACATGTATGGATTGATTTGGGGCAACATTTGGGCAGCAAAGTATGAGGAAGGCATGGCGGGAGGTGTCTCGTGGTGGTTGAATTACTAACAGGTCAAGCATGAAAAATAGAGGTCGAGAAGTTGCTTAAAAGAGATAGTTTACCCGAATTAGGAATGGCAGATTAGCATATGGATTCCGTGCAAGATAGACGTGTGCCTTGAGAAAGCTTAGGGTGGTTTTGGAATCGTGATGGAAGGTGATTTGGTCTACCGATTTTATTTGGGATGGTGGGTACTGTATCGAGGAAGAATGGATATGGCATAAAGGAGTTTGCTTGAAATGAAGAGGGGTGTGGAAACTTGATTATCGTTGGGATGCAACATGACTTCGAGCTTGGGATGTATTATCGCACTTTTAGTTGATATCAATTTGGAATTAATGGACTTGTACAACTGGTGGATGAGCACGGGCTAAGGATGGTTTACTGATTCCATGGTAGTTGTACCCAGTGCAGCATCGTTGGGAGATATCGATATGGAATTCAGGTAGGCTATCTCCTGTGAACAGGTTAGCGGTTGCGTGATTTTAATGAAGTTTCTATGAAGAGTTCTACTTACTACCCGACAGAAGGTCGAATGTGCGATTGTGGCTGATAATTCAGAATGATCATAAAAAATTTAACAAGAGACTACAAGAAATTTGATAGGTTGACGGTGCGAGATCATGGTAATTGAGAAGGAGGAATCTTGGTGAATTCTAGGTTTATGTGATTGTAGCTTAAAGCTAAGTGGGGGATCTCACCGTCTACGATTGGATCACGTGATTGTCTACTTGTGCAGCTTCTAGTTATCGATGCATTGGTGGATTATTTATGACTAAGAAAAAGAAATATCAGGGGTAATTCAGCAAAGGATTTGATAAATGTGTGCTATATTTCACCTTATCGATTCATGCACAGATTTTGGGGAGGCTCGGAGTTTATACTTCTGGTAGATGTGATGTACCAGGGAAATAATTCATCTGATTGCTTCTTTGGGAAGTGTTCATGTGCTGATAGCGCACTAGAATTTGGCTTATATTCAGGACCAAGTCAAAGTGGGTGATTCTCAACAGTGGTTCTAAGGGATTCATTATGTGGATGGAGACCAAGATTTTGCAGTAGAGTGTGAAGAATACTTGTGAAATTTTTTATGTTATCATCGGGTGTGCGGGACAATTTTGGAAAAACGGGAGAAAGAGTTTCAGATTTGCGGAAGGTCTTTTAGAATAGGTATACCAGTTGGAGATACTATTGTGCGTGTGAGGATGGTATGGGATGGTTCATGGGTATTGAGACGATGTGGTCTCGTGAAGTGGGTCACTCAGGAGGAGTGTTGTGAGTTTCGTTATGATTCTTGAATGGAGCTGTTATATTTCTAAGGCAAATCAATAGTGAATTGGAAAAAGTTAGTTCGGTTGGTAATGGTTGAATCAGCATGATTATGGCAATGATCAGTTCCTTCGGCGTGTTAGTGTTATACATGTGATTTGTGGCGGTACGGGCGGGTCTGACAGCCGGCGTAATTTGATTGATTTGGGGAGGTATCTGATTCTAATGGCCTTGTTAGGTGGAAATGGATCCCCGGAAGAGTTATGACAGTTTAGACCACGACTCGAGGTTTGTATTTTTTTTTTTGCAGTTTGGGAATTCGGTTACGTGTTGCTATGGTCCTTCTGAAGTAAGTTAAGTAAAAGGAATCTAACAAATGAAGTGTTTATTCTATTAGTAGTTCAGGGGTTATGATGAATTCTTACACCCTCGTGTAGCGGCATGATAGGTGCAGTGAGCGGCATGGAAATCTGAAGTTGAGGATCAAGGTTACGGTTCGGTGTTGATAAGAATGTCGCGAGCTCGGATGAGCAAGAAGGAGTTCAGATGTTCAAAGTAAGCTGGTATTTTCTTTACTGTCACCTCGGAACGGTGTCTTGTGTAAGAGGTTTTGTGTATTGAATTGTAGACTCTTGGTTGTCTTTGCAAGATTAGTACGGTTGGTGGTGTAAAGGTGCAGACTTTGCTACCTGGTATGAATGGTCGTGGGAGAGTATCCCACGGGGAAATCTGTATAAGTGTGACATTTTAGTCACTTGATTGTTAAAGATTGAAACCAAGCATGGAGATTATGGTACAATCGTTAATGTGAGAGTTTATGCCTCGAAGGCGCTCTATTCCTTTGGTTGTGAACTGTGAGAGTTTGGTCTGGAGTGGACGGCTACTCGTGTGTGTCATGAATGGGGACATTGTGGATCCTTGGAAGGTTATTGGCCCAGTATGGGATGATTGGAATTGGCTTGGGGTTCGTTGGTGGGTCTAATGTGAATGTGTGCTCTACATCATGTCGGATGTGTTCGTTCGGCATATCATTGCTTGCGGAGGAGTCTTCAGGTGTTGAGTGTTTTTCCCGTCGTCAGCTAATCTATGTAATACTCTATTGTGCCATGTGGGTTATGAGACGACTTGATTATTCGCACATGTGTTGTGTGATCCCGTGTAGTTTGTGGTGTTACATGAGCAGGATGGCTCTCGAGATGCAGGTCATTTATTGCACCTTAGTTGTGCTTGGGTTTTGTAGTGTATGGCGCTATCCGTCTCCCCAGGATTTGTATTATGCACTTGGCGTTCTTGTGGTCGACATTCGGGCATTTCGTAAATATAAGCGTTACGGCTTGATGTGTGTGTTTTCTTCTTGATTTTTATGTGCGGATCGGGTGGCACGGAACCTCGAGTATATTGTTTGGATCGGGTGGCACGCCGCCACGGACATGTTGTGTGGATCGGGTTACACGCTGCAACAGTTTCATATTGGATCGGGTTACACGCCGCAACAGTGAGATGTTGAGCATAGTTCCTTATACTTATTTTGTGTGCCTTGTTTTTTTTCATCCCTGAGGCAGGTTCATAGCATCTATTTGGCCATTTTATTTGTTGTGCAGGCTGGGTAATTCCCTGTCAAAGTTCGTTCTTCCTTATGAGTTACATTCGATTTTGTAACTTGTCGGCGCATTATGGGCATCATAAGAGATTTGTCACAGTGTTTGAGATGGCTCATTACATGAGCATCTTGTACTGGGTGAGGCGAGGTTATTGGACCTAGGATCAGTGCGATCAGAGTTATGTAGGGTATATTAAAGAGCAAATATTATTATTTGGTTCAGAAAGGTAATGGTTCTTGTCAGGAGGGGAGACTCTATGATTTATTGATTCGGAAGGTGGTTATGAGTTTTTACACCTCTCTTTCGTCATGGCAGCATCGCGAGAATTTGGAACATGGCTCACATGTGTTATGAGGCATATTACGGGCATCAGATTCAGGAATTTTTAACTGTTATGGTCAGAAGATGTATTATAGACATATGAATTATGCGGTGCATGGTGTGAATTCAACAAAGGTGTATAATCATGTTTGAGTATAGTGCGTAGTGATTTATATGGTGTTCACACGTTAGAATCAGGTTTTGTAAAGAAATACGGAGATTAAAATTTGGCGCTAAGGCTTATTGACTAAATAAAAAGGAGGATCTTCAGTCTGGCTCGAACTAATGGGCTCAACTGGGTTGTGGTGGAATGGATAGGTGCATAAGGTGTTGAACAGTGATTTTGGGGCAACTCTGGAGCAATTCTTAACACGTTCGAGGGCGAACGTATGTTTAAGTGGGGGAGAATGTAATGACCCGATCGGTTGTTTTGAGCTCCAGCACGTCGTTCAGCGGTTTGAGGCCTTGATTAGCTTCACTTCAGGTATTATGACTTGTACGTGTGGTCGGAGTTGAATTTCGGGAAGTTGGGAGTTGATTTGGAAAGAAAATTCTAAATTCGGAAGCTTTAAGTTGGAAGAGTTGACTAAGGTTTGACTTTTGAGTAAACGACCTCGGAATCGAGATTTGAAGGTTCTAATAGGTTCGTATGATAATTTTAGACTTGGGCATATGTTTGCGTTGAGTATCGGATCACCCGAGAGTATTTCGGCACTTATTGTGGAATGTTGCCATTTGGAATGCATTAGAATTTCCTAAGTTTGGTTTGAGGTGGACTTTAATGTTGTCGATATCCGTTAGGGATTCCGAGCCTTGGAATAGGTTCGTATTGTGATTTATGACTTGTGCACAAAGTTTGGCGTCATTCCAGAATGTTTTGATATGAATCAGACGCATTCGTCCAAGTTGAAAGTCTGAAAGTTTAAAGAAGGATTTCAATCGTCGATTCGTAGTTTCGAAGTTGTTTGGCGTGATTTGAGGCCTCGACTAAGTCCGTGTCGAGTTTTGTTATGTGTTCGTTTGTTTGGACGGGGTCCCGGGGGCCCCGGGTGCGGATCAGATCGAAAACTGATCGAGTTTGGGCTTGGAAGAAGTGCTGATGTAGCTGGGATCTGGTGCAATTGCACCTGCATGGAAAAGGCCGCAGGTGCGAGCCCGCAGAAGCGGCGTCGTGGTCGTAGAAGCGGTATTTGGACTGAGTTAGGGTAGCCGCAGATGCGAGGTTATTTCCGCATCTACGAGCTCGTAGATTCGACGAATGTTCCACAGAAGCGGAAGAGGCCAATTGGGCGAAGGGCCGCAGGTGCGGAGTTTGGGCGCGCAGATGCGCATCCGCGGGGGCTAGACCTTGGGTACTGGACTTCAGGAGAGGTCAGGGTTCCGTAGATGCGAGACTGCATGAGCAGATGTTTGTCCGCAAAAGTGGACTTGGCTCGACTTAGTGGGAACCGCACCTGCGATGGGAATTTCCGCAGGTGCGGAGCCACAGAAGCGGCTAATAGACCGCATGTGCGAAGGTCGCTGGGCAGTGAGGTATTTTAAATCCGAGACTTAACCCATTTCTCTCATATTTTCGTTTGGTTGGGCAATATTTGGATCTCTTGGAGGGGAGATTTTTATCATCTATGGCAAGGTAAATTATTCTCAGCTATTGTAATTTAAATACATGGATTCTATAGGGATTTAAACATAAAAATTTGTAGAAATTATGGAATATTAATAGAAAATCTAGAATTTGGTATTTTTGGAATTTGAACACGAAATTGTATATGGAAATTAAAATAAATCATATTTTTGTGTTCGTAATGTTATGGGTAAAGGTTATCTTCGGGAAATTTAGGAATCCGGGTACGTGGGCCCGAGGATCGACTTTATTGATTTTAGAATGGAGTTGGGGATTGTTATGAATTGAGTAATTATGGGTAATAGAGTATATATATTTATAGATTTGCACATTTGTTTGACTAGTTTTGGAGAGATGGACATCGATTTGAGGTGTTTGAGAGGTGTTGGAGCCGGTCATAGAACTTTAGAGCGAGGTAAGTCTCCTGTCTAACCTTGCGAGCGGGAAACTATCCCTTAAGTGATAATTATTATTATGTGCAATTAGTTGTTGGTGCTACGTACGCACGAGGTGACGAGAGTCCGTACGTAGCTAAGTAGGTTTATGTCCGGGTAGACTTAGGACCTTATCACATAATATTTGAATTGTTTGGACTCATTTTATTTGTCGGACTAATTAATTTAATTTACAATTGAACTTGATTTAGAAATAAATATATGTATACCAGGCCGAGCCTTATCACTTTGAGTTGTTGGCTAGTAATTTGAGAAACGATAAAGATTATATTCCTTTTATGCTCATGGCAACGATAAAGATTATATTCCCTTTATGCTCATGGACTGTATTGTATGTACGTGTCTCGTAATTCGATAATTTTTTTCCTTTCTTGTGGAGCGGGCCGAATGCCTCGACAGTATAATAGATACATCTATGGTTTGTGCCACTCGAACTTCGACAGTATAATAGATACATCTATGGTTTGTGCCACTCGAACCTCGACAGTATACACATTATTCTTGATCGGGCGGAACGACCTCAGCAGAATCGGGCGTTATATCGCTAGTAGTCCGAATACTCCTGAGCTAATCTTTCCATTGATGCTCGGCATTTCATGTGGTATTCCTTATGTATTTGATATCGGCACTTGACCTTTTTTTTTGAGCTGTTAAGGTAGAATACAAGATCGAGAAATTCATACTTTAAAAGAAATATTTGGAAGATTATGTAACTTACAGATTTGCCCCACTATTGTTGTGCACTTCATATCTGTTATGAATTATTATATTATTTTATTGGACATCTAGTAAGTGTCGATATCGACCCCTCGTCACTACTTCTCCGGGGTTAGGCTAAATAATTACTAGGTACGCGTTGATTTACGTACTCATGCTGCACTTCTGCACTAAATATGCAGGATCTGACAGGTTTATTTGGTGATCATCTTGGCGCGTAGGCGCACCTGTTGAGGGGCCTTTATGTAAGCTGCATTCCAGGCTACGCATCACAGTCCACCGAGTCTCCATCGTACTATGTATTTTATCCTGTCTATTTACATTCTAGACAGATATTGTATTATTATTATTATTATTATTGAACTCCTTAGAAAATACTCATGCACTTGTGATACCGGGTTTTGAAAATTCCTACGGGTTGTTCATTATTGTAGTTCGTGTAAATATTATCATTTATCTTATAAATTTTATTTTATACTATTTAATTAATAAAAATTATGATTTCAAAGTAATTAAATGAGTAAACTAGTCGATCAATCACCATTGGCTTGTCTGACGGCGATATTAAGCGTCATCATGACCTATAATAGATTTTGGATCTTGATATTATCTCTCTTATTTAGCTGGAGCTTTTGATATCTATATCAATTATTCAAAAAGTTTCCTGAAATTCAAACTAAGTTTATTATATTGGTGATTGATTTGACAACTTTTTTGGAGCAGCTCAAGTATTGTTTAAAACGTTTTTTTTCATCAAGTAATTGGTTTAGCGGACCTAAGCTATAGATAAAGTTAACATTGAAATGGTTTTGAAAAAATGCACGCGATGAAATGAAACTTCATTTCCTTTCACTTATTTAACTTTTAACCGACACTTGTTGGCACGCTTGAGTTTAAAATAAATGAGAATAGCCATTTGAATTAAGGGAGAGATTTGAGATGATAATTTAGTGGGGCCTACATAGTCATTAATAACTTAAATATGTGATAAACGTGTAAATTGTGAAGGATGGTGCGAAATGACAAATTTAAGTGGGGCCATCATGATAGTCTTCATGCAATCAAAATGGACCTAACGATTTGGCCTTTGAAAATGCCTCAAAATTTGGAATCTTTACCCAAATAGCGATCCATATTTATTGTTTATTTTTTTTAGCCATAAATTATATACATAATTATACACATATAATACATAAATTATACATATATTATACCTCTATCGGCTATTTTTAGTTTAAGTGATTGGCTATTTGGGTTAATTCTTCTCAGAATTTTCCTTTATTTCACTAAATTGTGCGATGGCATTAACGTAATAATATACTAAATCAGGGGTGAATATATATTTTTGGCTAAAGCATGCATGTCAACAAAGAAGTGTCTGCTTCACCTGTTTTACTGGCACTTCTTATATAAAAAAAATAAAGTAGAAAGTAGAAAGAATATGCAGAGGAGAGTGTATATAATTAAAAAGATTTTTTTGTAATTCAAACTATGTATAGTTTTACAGTGGAGCATATGTTAGTAGCCTTATTCAATTTGTAAAATTGCTATTGGTCAAGTTAATTTACAATTCTCACAATCTTCTGCAGAATGAATGGAGTTGATAATTCTAGATATTTGGATTCATTCATGCTACTTTGTTTTTGTTTTATTTTTGGATGGTTGGAGAGAGAAAGGGCTTTTATAATATAAAATGCATTATTTAAAAATTAAGACAAGCCCCACAAGGATTGATAGAAAGAAAAAAAATAATTTAAGATATAATAATGAAAAAATAACTATCAAACAATTGTAATCCATAATTCTAGAGCCTCATCAATCATTAGAGGGGACGGTCTATAAATTACACCCCTTCGAATAGCAATTATATGCTCACAAAAACATTTCATAAATCATAAAGAGCTATTATTAGCATGGCGTTGCTTAGGTTTGCTTTCGTTCTAACCTTTCTTCTCATAACAACCACTAGTTAGTTTCTATCTCTCTTATCTCTATATAGCAATTTTACTTATTGTGTTTGCTACTCTATATATATGGTTACATAAGTGATTGTGTACGTACATATGTGTATATGCGGAGTCGGAGTTAAATTTGATGAAAGGTGGTTAGTTGAACATATTTTACAAGAAAATTATAGTGTATATATGTCAAATATTACTTTTTATACATATATATTTAATCCCGAATACTATTAACGAAACTTTTCAGTTGACGTGCCATGGCTCTCAAAGACACAAGTACTGGCTACACGGGATATTGATCGTGATCTCAGAGGACTTGAGAAGAGCCTACTCTCAACACTTAATGTTATGACTTGTGGGAGGGATTGTGTTTACAATGATTGTAAAGATGATTGTTGGATTTGCTGTAGATGTGTTAGATCTAATTGTGTGTTATAATGCAAATTATTGGTAGATTGGCACATTAGTGTCCAATTGCAACCAACCCTACAACCCCATATTATGTATTTACCTTTTCTCGTGTGATTTGTGTGTTTTCCTCATCTTTTCTTGCTTTGTACGAAAATAATAATAAAACTTTCTAGTTTTATTTGTAATCATAGTTGAACAATGTTGGTTGAAGAATGAACTAGAGGTTTGGTGGCGCTAAAACATTGCATATATTCCGACCTTTGAGTGTCTCATATTTATCTCATGGAAATAATGAATCTTAAGTCAACTTATTATTTTTAGTTTCAACAATTGAAAATTACCAAGATATCTTATATTGATTTAAGCCTTTGAATGGATCAATTTGGGTACACCCGTGAAGGTAAAAACTTAATCGCGTACTATGTTAATTTATTATCTTGCATATACATATTTATTACTTAACTATGATTAAGTAATATGTATTTTCATTTTAATTATCTGTTAAGATTATATTATTGTATTGGGTAAAATATGTTACGATACGTGGCCACCAAAGAAGGAGACACGTGAAATCGAAGTCGGGAGAACAGAAAATCGGGCACATCTACCTCGTGTGTCACCGAAAAAGGCAAGTCTATAAAGGCATTAAGCATGATGCGCCCGGTAGCATTTAATGAAGAATATTCACAGCATTAAAGAGTAACGGCTCATTATAAGAATTTGGGCATTTATGTTTACCGTTAGGTTTCCATTACTGTACTTCAATAATTGTCATTAATGGTGGGCCCAACCATTACACCCACTAAGCAATAAATAATATGCTCAATGATCATTGTAAGATACCATTTTCTAAACATCAAAGAATTCTTCTAAGACAGCATCTTGATACTATTTTTCTGTCTCTAGCTTGTTGTTCTTATCATCATCGTGGCTGGAAACTCTATCCCCAGGCTCTCCATATCTATCGTTTTATCTACATTTGAGCCAAGTATCTTGCATCCAAATTGAATGATTCATTATCTTATGGGATCAAATTGATTCATTTGTCTAGAAACCACGAACAAATTTAATTATACTATTTTTCGGGTAAACAGTTTGGCGCCCACCGTGGGGCCTAGACAGTCGTGTGGTTAAATTGATCCTTACCTCTTTCACTCACAAGCTTTGATTGTTCTTGTCTTAGCAAAATCACAAAGATTGGCAATCAATACCACTAACAATACTCACAATCCTGAGGTTCAAGGGGAACACCCTCATTTTGAGGACTTAATCAGCGACACTCGCAATGAAGGGGAAGATGCCACGCCGGTGTATGATGGGCAGTACCCCAGACGAGTACGGGACGCGACTCCAGATGATGCTGACCAGGGGCATGTAGCAGACGCGGTGAGGATCCTGCAAGAGCAACATGCAATCATCCTAGGCCACCTGACGTGACAGGATCAGGTTATGATGGAGTTAAAACAGGCGTTATTGGGCGCTTCAAATAATACAAACAAGCGAGATCTAGTTCTTCCCGCTGTTCCTACGAACCAAACAACGTAGAGAGTCAACAACAACACTCCCATAGGCGAAGTTGGCTCCGACGAGGCTGGGGGAGAAAATTTGGACTCAACAGTGACAACCACCCATTCAAGGAAGAACTTTTGCGGTTCATGAAGGAAGTTAATGCCCACATGGATCAGATCCCGGGCGCACCGCCGATATTGAAGGGCCCGAACTCGAAGAAGTATATTCAATTACCGTACAAGCCGAGTGCGGCCCCGAAACTAATCTTTAAGCGGTTTAGAATACCTGAAGTGCCGAAATACGACAGAACTTCAGATCTACAGGAACACATCCCCACCTACACAAACGGTGATGAAAGGAAACGAACTGGCTCCTCACGAAATTGAGTCTGTATTATTAAAGAAATTTGGTGAGACTCTCACGAAGGAAGCCTTGACGTGGTACTCATTACTACCCGAGCACTCCATAGATTCCTTCGAGATGCTCGTAGATTCATTCATCAAGGCACATGCCGGTGCCAGAAATGTACAAGACCGAAAGGCCAACATATTCAGGATCGCGAGGGAGAGTCCGAATTGTTACGAAGGTTCGTTAGCCGGTTTTAGAAGGAAAGGATGTTGTTACCGGTTGTTCCGGACGAATGGGCTACCGAAGCGTTCGCTAAGGGTTTAAACCTGAGGAGTTCGGATGCTTCCCAGAAACTGAAGGAAAGTCTGCTCAAGTTTCAAGCGACAATTTGGG
Source organism: Nicotiana tabacum (assembly GCF_000715075.1). Classification (NCBI taxonomy): domain Eukaryota; kingdom Viridiplantae; phylum Streptophyta; class Magnoliopsida; order Solanales; family Solanaceae; genus Nicotiana; species Nicotiana tabacum. The sequence goes on from NC_134093.1 coordinate 108,528,418, forward strand.
AGGATGTCCACAACCGGTACGAGTCAAAGATAAGGATCGAAGACGATCAGGTTAACTTCCCGCCATCAGCAAAGGGATGGGAAAAGAACAAAGATAAAGTGAAATACGATGCCGACTCATATAGACGAATTTCAAGGGGTCGATTTCTACCCTACGAACGGACGAAAGGTCGTGGCAGGAGCTTCCAGTCGGTTGACAAGTTTATTAATGACAGGAGAACTGATCGCGGGCGGAATAGCAGGCCACTGCTGGATAGGGAGATCCCGGGGCCACGAGGCCCTTCCTATCCAAAGTTATCAGAATATAATTTCAACATCAGTGCGGTGGAATTAGTGTCGGCCATGAGAGATATCAAAGAGGCCCGATTCCCGAGACCGATGAGATCTGATCCCAGATAAATGGACACAAATTTATGGTACGAATACCATGGAACTAATGGATATCAGACTGAGGACTGTCGGCACCTCCGTGAAGAAGTGGAAATGCTATTAAAGAACGGTCACCTCAGAGAATTATTGAGTGACCGGGCCAAGAACAACTATGGCCGGGACAGGGAAGACACGTAAACCTCGAAAGAAGGAGAGAAATCTCAGCGCCAAATGATCAACATGATCTTAGGAGGGAACAAAATTAATGGGATCACTTTCTCGGCCGCAAAAAAGACAAAAGTATCGATGACCTATAGCAAGAGGTTCCGGGAAGATGATATCATGTTCACGGATGAAGACGCGGACGGATTACTACTGCCGCATAATGACGCACTGGTAATTTCTTTAAATGTGTTAAATTTCAAAATTAAACGTGCTTTAGTTGATACAGGAAGTTCCGCCAATATCATACAATGGAGAGCTATGGATCAAGCTAAACTTACCGGGAGCATTGTCCCGACAACAAAGCTCCTTGATGGATTCAACCTCGCAAGCGTGACAACCCGAGGGGAAATTTTACTGCTTACGAATGTCGAGGGCGTAACAAAGACAACTATCTTTGAAGTAGTAGATGGATATATGGGCTATAATATCATCCTGGGGAGGCCATGGCTGCACGAGATAAAAGTTATTCCTTTGACATACCACCAATTGCTGAAATTCCCAACACCCGAGGGGATCAAGCAGATAAGAGGTGATCAATCGGCAGCAAGAGAGATGAATGCGATCTCAGTTTCCCATAGTAAGGGAAAGGAACCTGCGACATAGCAGTTGCCGGAACCGGCTTCCGCCCCCAACCAAAGGGAATTCCCCATGACACATCAGGTACTAAGGTATTTCTAAGTACCGGAAGAAATGGACGTAACATAGTCCACGACAGAAGAAGTGGAGCAAGTTGCACTGTTTGAAAAATTCCCAGAAAGGAAGTTCCATTTGGGAACAGGACTGCACCTAGAGCTCAGGTAAGATTTTATTGAATTCCTTAAAATTAACGTTGATTGTTTTGCATGGTCGCACAAGAATATGACAGGAATCCCAACAGATATAACCATGCACAAGTTAAGCTTGGACCCGAGAATACCTCCGGTAAGGCAAAAGAAGCGCCCTATCGCAGAAGCAAGGAATAAATTCGTCAGAGAGAAGGTAACCCGTCTACAAAAGATTGGTTCAATCTGAGAGGTAAGATACCCGGACTAGCTAGCTAATATGGTAGTAGTTCATAAGAAAAATAATAAATTTTGCATATGCGTAGATTATAAAGATCTAAATAAGTTATGCCTGAAGAACTTGTTCCCATTGCCAAATATCGATCAAATGATCGATGCTACAGTCGGGCACGAGTTAATGAGTTTTCTCGATACCTATTTCGGGTACAATCAGATTAAGATGAACCCAGAAGACCAGAAAAAGTCTTCGTGTATAACAAATTTTGGTACGTATTGTTACAATGTAATGCCCTTCAGACTAAAAAATGCCGGAGCAACTTACCAACGACTCGTAAATAAGATGTTCGAAAAATAAATAGGAAAAACTATGGAAGTATATATAGACGATATGCTCGTTAAGTCTATGGATGAAGGTAACCACCAGAGGCATCTACAAGAAACGTTTAACACATCGAGGGAACATAATATGAAGCTTAACCTCGATAAGTGTGCATTCGGAGTCGGATTAGGTAAATTCTTAGTATTCCTGGTCTCACAGAAAAGAATTGAGGTAAATCCCGATAAAATCAAGGCCATAGAGGACATCTCGGATCAACTATCCAACGTAAAGGAAGTACAGAGACTCACAGATAGATAAGCGGCTTCGAGTAGGTTCATTTCTCGATTATTAGAAAAGTGTCACCGCTTCTTCGCACTGCTCAAAAAGAAAAATAATTTCAAATGGACGGTGTCAACAAGCCTTAAAGGAATACTTGTCAAGCCCTCTATTGCTCTCAAAGCCAAAAGAAAGAGAAATATTGCTGGTCTACCTGGCGGTCTCGGAAGTTGTGGTAAGCACAGTCTTAGTCCGGGGGGATAAAGTTACGCAATCCCCTCACTTATTACGTCAGCAAAATTTTAACGAGAGCAGAAACTCGCTACCCATATTTGGAAAACTTGGCCTTAGATCTCGTGGTTGCCGCTCGAAAGCTGAGGCCCTACTTCTAATGCCACCCGATAGCAGTGGTAATTACATTTCCTTTGAGGAATATACTCCATAAACCTGAGCTCTTGGGTAGATTGGCCAAATGGGCTGTTCAAATGAGCGAATTCGGCATAGAGTATAATCCAAGGAAAACGATTAAATCACAAGTCCTGCCTGACTTCGTGGCCGATTTCAGCTTGGGACTATTACCCCTGGTTGCCAAAGAGGCAATAATGGTGTCGGAACAGACACCGGGAGTCTGGACCTTGTTCACGGATAGAGCTTCAAACGTGAAAGTGTCCGGGCTCGGGATAGTCTTGATCATATCTTCGGGGGAAACCTTAAGGTAAGCTATCGGAACGATTCCTTTAACTAACAATGAAGCAGAGTACGAAGCTTTGATTACAGGGTTCGAATTGGCCTGGGGGCTCGACTCCAAAGCCGTCAAAATCAAATGTGATTCGCAGTTGGTAGTAAATCAGGTCTACAAAATTTTTAACACCAAAGATGAGTGAATGCAACAATACGTGGTGAAGGTTCAAGACTTATTATCACGATTTCGAGAATGGTTAATAACCCACATTCTGAGGGAAGAAAAAGCGGAAGCAGATGCATTAGCAAATCTGGGCTTATCAACAGAATTCCGAGGACCGGAATCAGGTACGGTAATGCAACTGATGAACTCAGCCTTGGACGCAGATGGTTACTATGAGGTGAATTCAGCCAATTTGGTCTGGAACTGGAGAAACGAGATAATTGATTACCTCGAGCACGGAAAGGGCCCAAAGAACCCAAAGCATCAAGAGCGTTGCGCACCAAAGTCGCGCGATACACCTTTGACAAAGGACAATTATACAGAAAATCATTCCAAGGCCCGATGGCCCGATGCTTAGGACCATCAGAATCCAGCTATGTCATGAGAGAAATCCACGAAGGAATATGCGGCAACCACTCTGGTGCAGGTTGTTTGGTGCGGAAATTAGTCCGGGAAGGGTATTATTGGCCCCGTATGGAACTAGACGCCAAGGACTTTGTGTGAAAATGTGATAAGTGCCAACGCCACGCACCATTAGTACATCAACCATTGGAACCAATGCATTCAATTCTATCCCCATGGTCGTTAATGAAATGGGGGATGGACATCGTTGGCCCGCTACCATCGGCTCATGGAAAGGTAAGGTTTCTTTTAATTTTAACTGACTATTTTTCTAAATTGGTGGAAACAGGTCCTTATCAAAAGATCGGAGAATGCGAAGTGGTCCACTTCCTATTGGAAAACATAATTTGTAGGTTCGGAATACCGAAAGAGATTGCATGTGATAACGGGCCACAATTTATCAGTGCAAAAGTCACATAATTCCTCGAAAATTTGAAGATAAAAAGGATTACCTCTTCACCTTACCATCCGAGCGCAAACGGCCAAGCGAAGTTAACAAACAAAACAATTGTGCAAAACCTAAAGAAAAGGTTGGAAGCAGCAAAAGGCGATTGGCCCGAAGAATTACCTGGAGTGTTATGGGCCCACCGAACATATGCCAAGTCAAGCATAGGAGAAACCCCTTTTTCCCTTGTGTACGGCGCAGAAGCTTTGATACCGGTGGAAGTAGGGGAGCCAACCTTAAGGTATTTATAGGTAGACGAAGAGTCAAACAATGAGTCAATGCTAATCAACTTAGAATTGCTTGAGGAACACATGGACTTGGCACATGTCAGAATGACAGCCCAAAAGCAAAGGATCGAGCGGTATTACAATCGAAGAACCAACCTTTGTTATTTCAAAGTGGGAGACTTGGTCTTGAAGAAGGTGACTCAGAACACCGGAGAACTCAACACTGGAAAATTAGCCTCTACATGGGAAGGCCCTTACCGGGTTTCGGCTATCACCGGTAAAGGGTCATACGAGTTGGAAAATTGCAACGGAGACAAGTTGTCCAGCAACTGAAACATGGCTCATCTCAAAAAACACTACTGCTGAAAAACAACAATCAAACTGATAGTATGTGCTGCACTATTTTATCCTTCATTCTGCTTTTTATCCCAATTGAATTTTTTCAGGCAAGGTTTTTAACGAGGCAGCGACCACAAGCATACTACAAAAACAGAAGTAATAAGACCTTTGATGACAAGACAAACAAACAAGTCTACACTCGGAGACGATAAGGTAATCTTTGCTTTGGTAGCAAATTCCCACCGGGAAGTTAAGTTTGCTACCTAACAAAGGTTACGTGATCATTCACGAGCACAAAACACTAGAGGATTGTTAGGTATTCTTTCGTTCGACAGCATGAATTCCTAAGGGGAAAGCAAGATAAGTTACCGAGCAAAAGGTTGACGTAGCAATTCATCGGTGGAACCTTCAAAGATAGAAGACTTCTAGTGTTCCAATTCGCATTCTTCGCATTACAAAACTGGGGGATAATGATTTTATTACAAGGCAACACTGAATGCCATGTCAACCGGGAATGAAAATCCGACAAGGCAACACTGAATGCCACGTCAACCAGGAACGCAAAATTCGGCAAGGCAACATTGAATGCCACACATCATCGGGACCGGGGACTGCACAACCAGTCTCGGAGAAATAAATTATACAAGATAGCCACAAGTCATGGCAACTTCTTTTCTACAAGAAAAATGCCTATGTAAATTATGAAAATGGAATGAATGAAATGAAATCCTTTTGCTTTTATCTTGTTTCTTGTCTGCACGATGAGCTAATTTTGTCATTTTAAAGTGAAACAAGTACTTCAAATGTTAGTGTTGTAATGAACAAGAGACGTGCTCTTCAAGAACACCGTAAACATAAGAGGGCCCTCTATTATAAAAACCCTCATGTTAAAGGGTTAGTTTCGGAAGAATATACCCTTGGAACCAAAAATGCTTTCGGGAAAAAATACACCCGAAGCCACATACGAAAAAGACACAGAAGCCAAACTTGCGCAAACACTTATAAAAACCCTCATGTTAAAGGGTTAGTTACGGAAGAATATATCCTCGAAACTAAAAATGCTATCTGAAAAAAATACACCCAAAGCCACATACGAAAAAAATGCAGAAACTAAAACTTGCGCAAATACTTATTGAAACCCTCATGTAAAAGGGATAATTCTCGGAGACAGAAGTGCATCGAAGAAAATGCATCTGAGACCACATACAGGAAAATATGCACATACATTCAAGAAAAAGTAAGACTCGGTCAAACATTTGAGCAAAATTATGTCTTCATTAACAAAAATGTGCCAAAAGAAATACAAAACAGGGAAAGAAAAAGCTAAGCTACAGCATCATTGGAATCGGGAGGATGAGAAGTATCCATATCCCAAGGAACAATAGCCGGTTCAATCGATGGCTCAATATATTCCCCAACTTGATCATCGGCATCATCGCCTTCCGAATCCTCTTCAGTATCTAAAATCTCGAAACCAAAATCAAAAGAACCTGGAGCATCAGACCGCGCTGGGAGTCCTTTCTTTGCAGCCAACTCAAGCTCGTGTGCCTTAGCAATTTCGACATCAATATAAAAAACACCAGCTTTGGCTCCTTCCAAAGTCTTTCTCCTCATGTTGTATACATGGCATAAGTTTTTTCAACAAAGAGGGAAGCTTCTCGGCGCCTGAGTTCTTCTTTGAGTTGAGTGATCTCGGAAGAAAGATTGTCCCGGGTAGACCTAGCAGATCGGAGACTGACATCGAGATCATGGATAATTGAACTATAGAGCCTATTGTGCTCGATAGTTTTCTTATACTTCTCCTCCAACCGGGCATGGCTCGCCCCCGCGGCAGCAAGCTATTCGGCCTTATAATTCAAGGCTGCTTTTAGATTAGTTATCCTTTTAGCAGCAGCCTCACGATCATTGGCATCAAGAATGGCATTATGGACCTCAACCCATTTAGCCTTGACTTTATCAAAACTAGCTCTCAATGGCCCAACTTCTTGGCTAAGGGTTACCATTTCCTGCTCACTTCGCTGCAAACCGACTTCTAAAATATTGGCCTCAGTTGACCTGGTTTCTAATTCTAAAAGGCGAAGAAAAGTTTGGTCTCGTGCCGCCAAAAGCTGATTCCGTTCATAAGAGAGTTCCTCCTTCTCTCGGATTAACCTTTGTAGACCCTCAAAAGCAAGAAAATTGGCCTGCGAGATAAGAAGAGGTAAAGCTTAAAATACACTCATTCAGAAGCTGGAAAAAATAGCAGAGAAAGAAAGAAACATACCGTTGCAGCATTATGCATGGCATTGTTCAACAAACACTCTCCCGAGAGTGTCTGAATCTTTTCCCTATCTTTCTCTGAAGCCAATGGCTTCAGATAATTTGCAAGCTCCACCGGTCAGGAAAGAAGGTTGCACCCTGTAGAGACAGAAAGGGTAACGTTCCTCCTCCTCTGAGGATCTTCAGAATGGGCAACATAATTTTGCCCCAAATTCCCATGAACAATGGACTGTGGGAAAGGAACACCTTCAGCACGGTCAGGTGTGGCCGATGGAGGTGATATTGTTGGTGGAAGCGTGGATGAAGATGGAATTGATGTAGCAGCTATCGGTGGCGAAGAAGGGGGTGATAAAGCTGGTAAGGGGGAAGAACGGGAAACATCTGTATCAAAGGCAGCACTGGTTGTTGGGTGCTCACCAACCAAGGACGGCAAGGACCCAGTACTCTGCCTCGTAGTACCGGGTACAACAATGGGGGCCCGAGAACGAGAGTTGACATTTTTCACCAAATCAAATTCTCCCCAAAGTGCCGAGACATCGTCCTCGGCGGATATGACTGCATCAACAGGTTGAGCATCCCGTTGTGAGGATAAGGATCGCTGTCTTCTATGTAAAAAAGCTCCCTCATCACTAACTTCTTCATCATCGATCACCACGGTGTTTATGACAGGACCGAAGGCAGGACCGGCCAACGTCGCCACTGGGGATGATTCGGAGGCATCAACCTTTGCCCTCTATTCTTCTCCCTGTCCGTAGAGAAACGCCTTCTCTTTGGTTGCTTGTTCTCTGACCGGGGACTCCGTGAAGAAATATTTATGCCTGGAGCAAACCCGGAAGCACCCGCTCGAGTAAGCGCCTCCTGGAGCAGACTCGCCGCATCGGCAGGATCGGCCAGAACATCCTCTTCGGGGATCTCGACTGAGCCCGATGGTAGACCTAATTTGACAAACAAATCAGGAGATTCAGCCAAATTTCACATATACAAAAACTAAAGCAAAGCAAATTATAGTTACCATGATTTTTGGCCTTCCACCCGTATTTGAGGGACAGTTCTTTCCACAAGCAAATTTCGAGCGTGGTGATGTCCAAGATCTTTTGAACCCACCGGTTTAAGCCTTCTACCACCGGTGGGACCCATCGGGTCTCTATAACATACATGAGTTAAATAATTAATACATGCGTGGAAAAGCATTTAGGATGAGCGTATTGAATGAAACTTACGGGAGCGATTACAACCAACCAGAAAGGATGAAGCCGTTGTCGGAATAATGTTACCAGAGGCAACTGCAATGAACCGTTCCATCCACCCTCGGTCGTTGTCATCATCCATGTTGGATATCAAAGCATGATGACCATGCTTGCAGAGATTTATCATCCCCCTGCGGAAGACTTTGGGGGAGTACAAATTCATCATATGAGCCAATGATAAATCTTCTTTGGTTTCTAGACACAGGCGCCGAAGACAGGCGGCCGTCCTCCACATATAAGGACTTACTTGCGCCAAACACACCTGAACGGAGACAAAATTCCGCTATCATAATATCAAGTTCTCCGTTCAATAAAAATGCACCTAAAGTAAAAGGGTACGTATAAAAATACGTGAAACCCTCTCTGGGAAGAGTCACTCGCTCCGATAGATCAGGAACAATAATGTCCAAATCTTGGCAGCAACAGTCTTCCTTCACAATAGGGATACTGGAAGGACGAATGGAAGATGGGTACCTACTAACCGCCTATGTACGGGGGTTATCAGTGGGAAAATTCTCCTCCAAATCCTTCAAAGTACTAAGCCTTCTAGGGATTATGGAACTTACTGTTGGAGGAACGGAATCCTCGTTCTTAATCTTGCTCTTCGAAGAACCAGCGCGTTTAGATGAAGAAGCCAATGGAGAAGAGAAAGAAAAAGTTCTGTGTTGGGAGAAAATTATAGAAGAGATGTAGAACAGGAATGCAGTTTGAAAGCTCAATCGACTGATGAGACCCAAAGGAAAAGGGAGTTGATACGTATATGTGCAATTTTGGGCGGCTAAAATACTTGGCTCCAATCACCTCGATAACCAGCAAAAGGCATGTTAAATCATAAGACGACGCGTGTTCTAGGCATTAAATGCGAAAGGACAGGCGTCTAATCAACCACCAGTAACCTTCAAAAGGAATTATAGTACTTTCCGCCAAAAGAAGATTCTCACCAACTTTCCGGTAACACAAAGTTATGTCACCGAAAAGTAGGGGGACTATCTGTATTGGGTAAAATATATTACGATATGTGGCCACCAAAGAAGGGGACACGTGTAATCAAAACTGGGAGGATAGAAAACCGGGCACATCTATCTCGTGTGTCACCTAAAAAGGCAAGTCTATAAAGGTATTAAGCATGATGCGCCCGGTAGCATTTAATGAAGAATATTCCACAGCATTAAAGGGTAACGACTCATTACAGGAATTTGAGCATTTATGTTTACCGTTAGGTTTCTATTACCGCACTTCAATAATTGTCATTAGTGGTGAGCCCAACCATTACACCCAGTGAGCTATAAATAATAGGCTCAACGATCATTGTAAGACACGATTTTTTAGACATCAAAGAATTCTTCTAAGATAACATCTTGATAATATTTTTCTGTCTCTAGCTTGTTGTTCTTATCATCATCGTGCCCGAAAACTCTGTCCTCGGGCTCTCCATATCTATCGTTTTATCTACATTTGAGATAAGTATCTTGCATCCAAATTGACCGATTCATTATCTTATGGGATCAAATTGATTCATTTGTCTAGAAACCACGAACAAATTGAACGGTACCATTTTTCAGGTAAACAATTATTTAGTTTGATATAATCATTGAGGTATATTTTACTGTCCAAACAGGTTGCGCGTGTTATATTTTCGTGGGATAATAGTGACACCCATATGATAAACCTTAAAACTACTCATGGTTTTCAGAATGGGCGGTGGTTGAGCATTCTTCCATCAATAAATTCATTTACGTCATAATTAGTGGTGGTAAAATAAATAAAAAATAATAATTATATATCTATATTATCTACTATCAAATAGGTTGAATAATAAATTAAATGCGTTAAATATGGATAAGATTTATATTATCTACTTAAAAATGGATAAACAATGGGTTTTACTTTTATACTCCTAAAGACTCAAAATTGGGGTTCCTAAGTTTGGAGACTAGAAATTCTCCCAAAAGTAATGAAATTCAAGAAATCATGAATAATATATGCCGGTTAACACATTTTCTATTCGTATTAAATATAGGTTGAGTTTAAACACTTTATTTATTTTACGGTCTTAAGATCCCTTTTAAGATCTTATGAGAAAAGTTCAAATCACAGTCAAAAATTTTGTAAGTTATTATAAATATTATACCACAATCTAATATTTTATCTGTAAGGTTAAGTAAACTGAAAATTATATGAGCAAAAGTTAGACCCCACTCTAACGTTATTTTGAAGGGGTAATCTTTGAGGTCTATATTTACGCAATTTTTAAAAATCGAGAAAAAATTAGCCATAAAAGGGCCATTTGCATAAATCAGTCAAGAATAGTTGAATGACTTTTTTTCCGGTGTAATTAGCTCATTAAGTTAATGGGGACAAAATTTGAATAGTAACCTAAAAAATTCATTTGTGCAAATGTCCCGTTTGTCAAAGTCCCACAACTACCCAAGAATATCGTGGAAATAACATCAAATAGTCATTTTTAAGTATAATATTTAAAATATATTCGCAGTTTTACAATATATTTAAAAATTAGACAATTTGCTCAAATTTCAGGACACAACGTCATGAAGTTTAAATCTCAAAATTTAAAATTTCAGGACATCGTGTCCTAAAGTTCGAAAATTGTATCCAGAAATTCGAACGTGTCCTGAATTTTAAATTAACAGCTCAAAAATTTATAAAATAAAAATTCAGAATACTTAGTCCTGAAATATAAATGAATTAACTAACACTTATATACATTATAAATTATGAATATATTTTAAATATAGTAGTTAAAACAACATAAGCTCACTCTCTGCCAATTGCTTTTGTTGGCCCCCAGTTTTCTTATATTAAAGTCTCACACAGATTAAGTCAAGTTGGTCACTTTTCCAATTGTGAGAAACAAATAATCAGTTGGCTGCATCTTTTCTTTTTATTATTCAACCACTTTTTCTTGCTTATAAATTGTTATCTGTCTATACATATCTTCAATCCATTGCCTCAAATTTTCAAAAAGAATATATTCTGAACACAAAAATTCAGCCAGAAAATCCAATATTTAAGCTGAATTTCAATGGCTTCTCTAGTTCTTCTCTTATCTGAGCTTCTTACACATGAAAATACAGATTATCTAACCTCATTCTCAGCTTCTTCTTCTTCAACTTCATCTGTCAATTCTTGCGCTGTTATGGCTTCAAAAGGAGTTCAATCAATTTCCAGCAAAAGGGATTTAAGAAGTTTTGACAATTACTTTGACAAGGAAGAGGAATTTGAAGAACTTCCAAGGATTTGTGTTGATATGGTTTGGCCTTAGAACATTTTTTTTGTGGTAATTTGTGTCATTAAACTATGTAGTACGACAAGTTTCTTGTCAGGAAACCAAACCCGAGTTTTTGTGCTCAGTCTTTCTTTTCCATCTTTGTGATTTTTCTTTGTTTGTATTTTCATCTTCTTATTGAAAAAATAAACTATACAAATTTACAACTAATCCACAACATACGCTTAAAATTGAAAAAAAAAAAAATCAGAAATATCCTAATTTACAACTTTTCAATTCAAAAATAACACAATTTTAAACGTAATCGAAATTTAGATACTTTTTCATGTAAAGATAAAATCTAAACAAAAATACCCTTAAAACTATGGAATATTCCAGCATAATATGTAGGAGTTTCAGTTTTTTTATATATGAGATTCCAACATAATGTGTTGGAATTTCATAATGTGTCGGAGTTCCAACATAATATGCTAGAAGTTTATATGCAGGAGCTCCAAAATCCAACATATTATGCTGCAATTTTTCGTGTTTCAACTAAAATAGTGTCTACTCCATCCGTTTCAATTTAGTTGATGTATTTTGACTTGTCACAAAGTTTAAGGTAAAAAGAAGACTTTTGAAATATGTAGTCCTAAAAACTTAAAGGCAAAAGTTTTATGGAGCCATGACATTTGTGTGACTATAAAAGTTTTTTATTAAGGATAAAGTGGTAAAATAAAAAGTTTCAAGTTAAAATGTTTCCAAATATATAAATGTATCAATATTTTTGGAACATACTAATAAGAAAAATGTATCATCTAAATTGAAACAAATAGAATAGTTTTTAATAATTTTGTAAACATCAGTTTTTTTTTCAATTATCAGTCCTAAAACTGGCTCGTTTATGCTATTTTCGCTGTAAAATTTCTAGCTAGCTATAAGCCAATAACCTCACATATGAGGCCACCCATTTCGTTTATCCTTTTTAGCCCTTTCTTCTTCAATCGTCTCTTTACCCCTTAAAAACATGACCAAGGAAATAAAAGCAAGCGCGCGTGCACACATATAAAGAAGTTGTCTTTGGAGGTAACTTGTTACGCTATATAATGGATAAACAACTAATTAATGTTAGGGAATACCACCAAGACATTCTAGTGGTATGATAAATATTTATTGCACACAAATGTATATTTACATCAAATTAAATAATTTAATTAAAATTATAATACATATCATTTAGTCATGAATATCCAATAAATGCGTGTATGAAAAAAAAGGTCATGCAATTATTTACTTACTGTAAATATGTAAGTGTTTGTTGTCAATAAATATTTATCGATGGAAGTACTCACGAAATAGGTGTGGATTCAATTCTTACTATTTATTTTTCTGTTCCCTTCCTTTTCTATGTCGCCCTTAGTCATTATTTTTTCTTCTACATATAAGAAGGAGAAACACTAGGTATGTTTTTTTGTTGCATATAAGCAAAAAGTGACTTAAAATATACAACAACAATAACAACATATTCCTCCGACTTAAAGTAGGGTATAGAAGGACAGTGTGTATGCAAATTTTATCCCTACTTTTATAGGGACAGAGAGATTGTTTCCAATAAACCATCGGCTCAAGAAAAACGTAAACACAATAATATAGTAATGTGAAAACTTATGAAAGGGACAACAAAAAAAGAAGACTTAAAATATGATAGTGAAAAATAATCGTACATAATAGAGTTTGGCATTGCACATTATAGTTACACTTGAATCAAATACTCTTTTAAAAAAATCTAAAATTACTTAAATCCAGTAACTTAAATAGTGAAGCATTCAAATCTCACCCTAATAATACTTCGTCTCGAGAAGGGCCTAAACTATCCCTATTGTTTGTTAAATGATTTACAAGTATCCCTATCCACCAAAATCCCTACTCTTCCCTTCCAGCTCCCTTTACATCACGAGCTTAGATACTAATCTTCAAATTTTCAGTGAATAATACCAAAATCGCCGTCTCTCCGATTTACGATGACGAGTATGTCGTTGCTTCTGCGATTGAAGATTTCTTCAGCCAAAATTTCATCCACCAAAATACAAATCGAAACTCAAATTTCAAGTCGAGTTCTTAGTGTATCACCATCAATCATTTTTGAGACATTGAGTGCCGCTTGTGTTATACTGGAGTGATTTAAATGAGTTGAATGAGAAAGAATTTGTCACTCCGTACTTCTATTTGATTCCAAGACTTTCTTAAATTAGTCTTCAAACACCTAAATCTAAACAGGTCATTTTTCTACTAACTGAGGAACTTTAATGAAATTCTTTTAGTGTTAAATTTTGTTCATTCGATCTTTATGGTTAAGTTCTTAAGTGTTTGGTGAACCTAAAAGCAGAAGCACTGTATTAATCTTACATTATCTCTAGAAATGCTTGCTAATATACCATTTTCATCTAAGCTCAACAAAATTTGTTAGTAAAGAACTTTATATTGGAACAACTGTTTTTTTAATAACTATTAAAACATTTTATTTTGTTTACTATCATAAAGCCATTTATTATGCCAATTTTAAGAGGCAATCTAGTAATTCAAAAACGAAATCAATGTAGTTATAATCTAAATTCTTTTCTAAATATGATCATTTCAACCAGCTGTAATGACCCGGCCAGTCGTTTCGAGCGTTGTAGCCATGTTCCCCCATTTACTGTTTATTCTATGCTCAATTGTTGTTATGTGACTTGTCGGGGTGGTTGGTTTGGTTCCGGGGATGTTTCTAAATGAATTGAGACACTTAGTCCCAAGGTTGGAAGCCTAAATTGAAAGAGTTGACCGGATATTGACTTGTGTGTAAATGACTCCAGAATAGAATTTTGATGGTTCTGATGGCTCTGTAGGGTAATTTTGGACTTAGGAGAGTGTTCGGATATTGAATTGGAGGTCCGTAGATGATTTTGGCTTGAATTGGCGAAAATTGAAAAAATAAAAGTTTGGAGAGTTGAGAAGTTTGACCGAGAGTTGACTTTGTGGTTACCGGGCTCAGATTTTGGTTATGGAAGTTGAAATAGGTATGTTGTGTCATTTATAACTTGTGTGCAAAATTTGAGATTAATCAGAGTTGATTTGATAGGTTTCGGCATCGAATGTAGAAGTTAGAAGTTCATTAGGCTTGAATCAATTTGCGATTCGTATTTTTGATGTTGTTTGATATGATTTGATGCTTCGAGCGAGTTCATATCGTATTTTAGGACTTGTTGGTATGTTTGGTTGAGGTCTCGGGGGTCTCGGGTGTGATGATCATGTTCAGTGTATTTTGGAACTTAGAAGAACTGCTAATTTATGTTATTTGTTTCCTTATACGCGATCGCGAGTGGGATATCGTGATCACAAAGAGTTGTTTGGGCTGGTAGAAGATTTGTCCTATGGGATCGCGAGAAGAGGTGTGTGATCGCGGAGCTTTGGCAGTTGATGAATCGCGAACACGTGAAAGGAGTCACATTCGTGAAGAAGAATGGAAGAGACTGGGGTTCACGCGAAGTTGTTCTTCACGATCACGTGAAGAGGTTCGTGATCGTGTAGGTCTGGGAGTTTGTGAGTCGTATTCGCGTAGGGTTATTCGCGTTCGCAGAGAGTAATTTTTGGCAGCTTATGGTGTGTGCTTCGCGTTCGCAAAGTATTTCCCACGATCGCGATAAAGGGGCATGTGGGCAGAATATAAGTTTTCAAAAATGAGGGTTTGAGTTATATTTCATAATTTGATTTTGGGAACTCGGATTGAGGCGGTTCTTGGAGGGATTTTCAAAGAATTGATTGGGATAAGTGATTCTAACTCGGATTTGGTTAATACACATGAATATATCATTATTATCATCATTTAATTAGTGTTTTGGGTTGAAAATGAGGAAAGAATTATAGAAACTTCATAAGCTTTAATTTGAGGATTTGAAGGTCGAATTGTGATCGGATTTAAGTAATTTTGGTATGATTGGACTCGTGATTGAATGAGTGTTCGGATTTTATAATTTTGGCGGATTTTGAGGCGTGGGCTCGGAGTTGACTTTTTGAGTTGACTTTTTTTTTACCTTAGTTAAAGATCGTAACTTTATTAATTGGAATCAATTCATATAACCTTTGTTGATAGTATTATATTATTTTTGGCTAGATTCGATCCTTCCAGAGGCCGATACGCGTGGGAAGGGCTTGCTAGCACAGCGATTTGATTTGCTTGAGGTAAGTATCTTATTTAAACTCGGTTGAGGCACTAGTTGCCTGAATTGTTATGATAGCTACTTACAATTGGGTGCGCACATGCATGGGGATGAACCCATGTGCAGGCATCGGGGTCATTTATTCATGTTCAGGTTGTGCTCGGGCTCTTATAAGCCTAGAATTGAATGTTAAGCTTTAAGCTATGATATTTCTCATATTTGTAACAGTTTGTGTGATCTATTTGAGCCATGTTGAGGCTACATATAGGTTTAATCCCTGAACGAACTTGATAAATATTTTTCAGCGATGAAATTTTTTATTTGAGCTATGATAGCATACTTTGCACACGCCTACACGTTAGCATGTTATTTATACCAGTCCAGGAGTACGAGAATTATTATTCATTCATCACATATATGTATACTTGTTTAATTGCTCATGTATGATATGTTTGGACTGGAGGCCTGTGACCATACCGGACGGATTGTGTTATTGGCACGTAAGTTATCCGTACGGGTTCTATTATTAACATGTGAGTTGTCCGTACAGCATGTAGATACAGATCCATCCCTTTAGAGTCATCCTCTCATGTTTCTCCCTTGATGGTGTACACGTGGTTATTGAGAATACTGATCAATGATTTGGAACGGATATGGAAAGTTGAGATAATCCGACCAGTGTTTATTTATGATGTACACGCGGTTATTTATGCTTCTCTTACCTTGCCATGTTTATTTACGATACTTATTGAGTACATTGAGTCAATTGTACTCATACTACACTCTACACTTCGTGTGCAGATCCAGGTACTTCCGGGCATGAAGGTTGCTAGTGTTGGAGCTTATTAAGTTCTAAAACTATCGAGGTAGCTGCCTTGGCGTCCACAGACCTTGACTCTCCTCATTTTTCTTTTAGTTTCGTTTATACTGTTCTACTTTCCTAGACAGTGTTTCGACAGTCGAATCATATTATTGTATAGATGCTCATGTACTTAGTGACTGCACCCCGAATTTTGGAAAATTCTGTATTGAGTTGCGGTATTTTTCTTCCAGTTATTATGAGATTTTATTTACTTAAACCTATTTTAGTATGTTTTAAATTAAAGGTGCCTGTTGTTTGTGAGTTGTCGGCTTGTCTAGTATTCCGATAGGTGCCATCACGACATGTAAGATTTGAGCCGTGACACAAGTTGTATTGATAGGCGCCATCATATAATGCAGTATCATAATGTCGAGCTTAAAGCTCAATTCATGACTTCAGGGAATTGACATAAAAGAGAAAAATTAAATTCATATCTAATTTAGATCATCCATTTATGATTTGTTCTTCGTTGAGTCGTCACAAAATCTCTAATGGTTTAAATTTATCTAATACCCTTATACAGTTATACTTGACTGAAATGTTTGTTAACCCCATTCAAATAAAAATAAAAAGGAGGGTTGTTTTTGGTGAGGAGTTTATAATTTACTCTAAAATATTTATGAAGTGATGACTTGCTGATGTCTTAGCATGGAATTCAGTGCAAAAAATAGATGGTGAAATTTGTCAATCACTGAAAGGGGATCAATACAAAATTAATGGGGTAATTGTCTTGTGCAAAAGTCTCACACTTGGATTACCACATATTTAATAGATTCACTTGCTCTTTTGGTTTGAGCGGGGTCTTTCAATGAAAATTGTTGTCTTTTGTCAACAAAAACTCATATTTGGACAAGAATTCATGCATTGCATTGTTCCCCTTTGCTTGTAAGAATTGGCTTCTCATGTTGTTTGACTTTGCTCTACGACAAAAATTATTACGCCTCAATACTAAGCAAGTTGGAATTAGTAATTGTATATTAATTATCAGTGTCCATGTCGCTCCATTTAAGTTTGTCTCTTTTCAATATTTTAGTTATTAGTTTCTCTAACACTAGATATTCTCCACATTTCGATGAATATATAAGTCTCTGACAATACTAAAGACTCCTAGCAGGCATTGGACCTAGCATTAGCGTAGTAGCATAACCAAAATTTAATCCCAACTAATTGGTATCGCCGACATAGATCTATTTTTTCCCATGCTATGTTTCTCTAGGTTTAAATGGAATTTAAGGGCTTTTAGGTCTTCCGGAACAACTTCTTTACCTTGTCCCTTTTAACACCTTCAATCACCATTATTGTTTTGTGACTTTGCTCTAATTCACTTTCATTATACTCCCTCCATTTCAAAAAATAATGAACCTATTTGATTGAGCACTGAGTTTAAGCAAAAATGAAAAACTTTTGAAACTTGTGGTCTAAACCAATATATAGATATTTTGTGACTATAAATCATCTCATTAAGGGTAAAATGAGAAGTTTAAAGTTACATTATTTTAAAATTTAGAAATGAGTCATTCTTTTTGAATTGGACTAAAACGAAAATAGGTTTATTCTTTTTGAAATAGGGGGAGTATTAAATTTTTCCCTCATGAGTTAAGAAATGAAAGAAATTTCTAGGAATAAATTGAAGTGTGTGGCATGCAAGATCCTCTAATTACCTTTTGAAAATGTTTGTTTGTAAACACATTTAAAAACGTTTTTAAATTGTTGTATTGAGATACTTTTAAACAAATCAATTTGCTGAAAAATAAAATTACCCAAACACCTTAGTTGTCAACACTTTTTTTCTGGAAGCTTTTACAATTGTCCAATGGCTTCAGGAAATTGAAGGCATAAAAGGTAATCCAATTAATTATGCACTGTACAAAAGGTATATAAGGAAAAATCTCAAAGAGAAAAATAAAGAGAAAAAGTGTAATGTGAATTGGCTGAAAAAGAAAGTTCTTTGTTTTTTAAGGAAAATCTTATTTGTGAAGACAAAACAAGAATACTTTTTATCAGTTTGAATGCCCTGTACAAAAGATAGTGCATATGGTGTTTATTTTATTAACATGTCCTATGTTTGTTTAAATAAACTTTATAATGAATTTTTTTCCATTTTAACGATGAAAATGTAGATCTCCCCCCCTTTTATTTTTCATTGTTGTCACCGATATATATACATATGGTCAACTCTTCTCTTTTGTGCCTTTTGTCTCTAACTCTTTTCTCAAGTCAATACAATATTTTGTTTGTTTTTGCCTTCTCTTTCATTTGCTTTTTTGCATGGCATTGTCACATTACTTCTCTACAAACTAATATACCACCTTTTATTTCACCCCTCACTCTCATTTTCTCCTCTTTCTCTCTTTTTTTTGTTCCCTTTTCTGGTCTTTCTTTCTTTTCTTTGTTGAAGTGAGGCTTGTTTTTTGGGATCATGGACTCATGGGATGCTCAGAAGATGTGAGTTTATAAGTTTACATTTTTATGATGTTTATAATATTTAGGCATACTTTATTTCATGTGTTCGATGCAGAGGGGAATCCTTTCTTATCAAAGAATCTGTAAAAATGGCTTTGTCTTGGAAAATAATTTTTTGGAGAATTTTATCATTTTAAAGTATGAAAATTGAAAAAAAAATTTGCATGACTATTGATTGAAGCAAGTGATATGAAATGAGCATAAAATAAAAGAAAATAATTTTTATTTAGTGTTAAAAAGAGCAGGTTGGGCATATATATATGGACAGGTTAAAACGAGTCTAGTAAATAAATGAGTTGGCTTATAACCCGTCCAATTATTGCTTGGATCAGAACTTGGCGAGTCAATTAGGACTAAACAACCGGCCATAACCCAATTCATTTTTTATAATTGTTTAATTACCAAATCAAACTAATACTCCTTCCGTTTCAATTTAGATGAGTTAGTTTGACTCGACACGAAGTTTAAGAAAAAAAAAGACATTTGAAACTTGTGGTATTAAAAACTTAAGGTGTAAAAACTTTGTGTAGCCATGACATTTTTGTGGTTATAAAAGCTTCTCATTAAGGGTAAAATGTGTAAAATGAAGAGTTTAAAGTTGAATTATTTTCAAATTTAAAAATGTGTCGTTTATTTTGGAACAGACTAAAAAGCAAATAACTCGTTTAATTTGAAACGGAATATCTTTTCTTTTATTTTTTTTGACTAATCAAACAAAAAAACTTATATTTCTATGTTTTCTTAAGTTTCTTATGGTCAATTTGCGCTATGCAAAAATTGGCCCAATCTTTAAGATGGCTAACTTGGGTCATGTTCTTTTTAATCCGCCAATGAATATAAATCCAACCCAATCTATGACAGTTTACATCATACCAAACAAATTTATATGACTCAGTTTTCGTGTATTTTCAGGCTTGACATCTACATCCATGATTACTTAGTTAAGAAAGGCATGAATACAACAGCTGAGGCATTGGCCAGGGAAGCTAATGTTAATCCGAGACAAGCTGGTAATTTGATTTTTGATAATGGTCCTCTCTATCTTTCTAGGGTTGAAACTGATTTTTAATTTTGCTTTATTAGCGAGCATAATTCATTAAAGCTTATGCTTAATTGAATAATAGAGTAATTCAATTGTTTATGGTAAGACGCTTTTCATGTTTCTAAAACTGTATTAATTGCTTGTTTATTTTAGAGAAATGTGCACAACAAAGTGACTGATCATTTTATTGTGGGATATGTTTCAGCTGTCAATTCTCCTGTGGGATTTCTAGCTGAGTGGTGGGATGTATTCTATGATATATTCAACTCTAATCAGGCCGAGCACGCCCAAGAACCCAATGCTGAGGTGTTAGCTAAACTTTTCTAAGTTGAAATCATTTTTTCTGTGACAATTATAATCTGAATGCATGATTTTCTTAAATTTTCAGGTTCCACGGACTATGGACAATGTGGTACCTTATACCCCTTCTGTATGCCATCATTTTCTCCTAACTTTGCAATCTTTTGGTCCTAAATTTATGGATTCTAATTTCTCCCTTGTGATGCCACCATTTTATCCTAACTATATGGCACCTAATATATCTCTTGCGATGCAGGGCTTTAATCCTGACTCTAAGATAAAAATGCAAGAGCAAGGCAACAACTTTATGTTGCCTGACAAAGAAGTGACGTCCAAGTTACGAATTCTTGAGGTGGACGAAGCGAGTCACAGGGTGCCATCTGCAACCGCTTCTAGGTAACATGTTATGTTTATTCCTAATTCGGACCAACTTTTCTGCAATTAATTTATTTTACAGTGTTTGCCTTATTCACTTCAATGTGGACGGAAAGAGTTTGGGGCCATGTTGTATCTGTTCTGCTTGTTCGTGACATTTTTGTTTTTTAGTTACTAAGGGAATGGAATGAGAGGAATTGGGCAAAATTACGCCCCCGTTGCGTTTAGCAACGAGGTTATGGCCGTTACATTGGATGTATCCAATTCTCCGTGTTTCTTGCAAGAGGCTGCTGTTGTTACATGCCCTTCAGTCTAGTAACTTGAGATCAATTGCTTAGTAGCGAACATGATATAGCCTTTCTACGATAACTAGTTATTGCTAAGAAGTTGTGTAGCGAAAGCATCACTTTAGTTGTTGAAGTTGGTGAATCAGAAGATTTCTAATTCCTTTGATGTACATTGATCTCATACAGCCCCCCGGTGCAGCAAATGCCAAATATGCCTCAACAGTGGGAGGTCAGAGTATGTTTACATTTCCCAAACAACAGTGAACTTTTTCAATAAAGTTGTGACGTAACTGACAAGATTTCATTTCTGATAGGATGAGACAAGTGGTATTTACTTTGGAAGAACCAAGCAGATGGATCCAAATCCCTGTGGCCCTACAACAGCTTTGCTTCCTACAACTGAATCTTCTGATGCTGGTTTGTCTATATCTGGTTTCAAATATTTCGTATTCAGATATTAAAATATTAAGGAAGTTTTCTGTTTTAGCGGAAACTCATACCAGATCCTCTGCTGCTCTTCCTATCAGGCTCTTCCACCGGCTCCTGCTCCTAGATGCAGCAAGCTTCCTTATCAAATCTCGCGATTTTCTGATCTTCCTCTTGGCATGGCATGAAGAAGGTGATCACTTGAGAAAGCTTATAATTCATTAGCTATTATAGAGTACATGTAGGTTTTATCCATGAGAAGAGACAGATGAATTATGTTACTTCTTTATCATGTTAAGCATTTGACTTTTCTTGTTATCCAAGTTTTACTCTTGAGTGCTCGGTCATGGGTGGAATAAGTTCTGATACAACTATTACATGTTGTTGCTTCCTCCCAACTACTAAATAGCTGTTGCATGTTTGTTAATCAACACAGAGATTTGGGAGAAATAGTTCTTCAAGAAGCATTTTGAAACTTTTTCTACAAATAGGAAAAATGAAACTATATGCAATCTCTTGCATTTTGTTAATCAACACAGAGATTTAAGGTGCAGTGTCTTGATGGTTAACGTTAAGCTGCTAATACATTTAGATGTAGCAAAGCGGGTTTAGGTTTTGACAGTGAAGAAATCATAACATCAATGGCTTCAGGCATGAGTGATTCAGATAAGGTCACTGTCACAGGCAACTTTGTTACATCTAGAACAATGTAATATAGAATGCTGAGTTGGTGATGGTGATAACACAATGTTATATAACACTCTACAGTTGGTCCTAGGTTTGTTGTACCACAAGTTTCCTTGATTTCCTATGTTGACGTAGAAGTGCGAGTATCCTTTGAGAATGGTCCGTATGAGGTGATAATGGTTCTATTAGGGAATTCTTTTACATTGACCAATAGCAAAGAAGTTGATAAAATGCATGGTCAATGACTTAGTTAAGCTTTTGAGGATTAAATTTGGTATTCATATTAGCAGCCTTATCGTTGATGCTTGAAGTAACATTATACTTATGGTAGTTAAGCTTTTGAGGATAAGACTCCAAATAATATTAATGAACTTGATCATCGATGCTTGAAAGAACATTATAGTCATGGTACTTGTATTCAAGTCCATTTTTAGGCTTATATAAAAAGATGGCATTCCTGTAAAGATTCTCTAAAAACAGAAATGTTTTTATTACTGTCAAAATGATAAAAACAGAAAAGCATTCTGTTCTCTTTTCCTGTAAAGATGTGCTATAACAAATATCGCTATGACAAGAAGATCTTGAATAGAGAGTTTTACCCGGGAACATGGTTCTTCTATACAACTCAAGACTAAAGTTGTTCGTGGGCAAACCTAAGTCCAAATGATCCAGATCATTCAAGGTGGTGAATGTCTATCCCTGCGGTGCTATGGAGTTAGGAGTTGATGACGGGAGTAGAACATTTAAAGTCAATGGCCAAAGAGTCATGCATTATTTGAGCCATATGGATGAAGGAAGATTGGTATTGGAGATTGAGTTAGGGGACCACAATTGGTACCTGGAAGGTGCGTTAGTTCGTTCCACGAAGTTAAATATGACGCTTTGGTTTCTGTTTGTTCTGTTGAGACTGTGCCTTAAGAGTAGAGTGCATAGATTCAGGAAAGTTTCTGCATTGCGATATTCAGTGGGAATACATCCTCCCGGTGCATTATGTGGATAGTGGGGATGGTAAAAGAGGAAGGGGATCCCTGAGTTGGTAAAGGGAAAACGAGTGGTAGTTCAATTGCTTTTGAATTCCATAGCACCTACTAGTCTATCCCTTTTTAAGCTCGGAAAACAATGACCAAATACTTAAGTTTTGTATTATCAAGTATTATGAATTTACTTCACTACCTTTTCTCATTGGAAGAAGACCAATAAGTCTTCTCTCAAAGAGAAAAGGAAGAAATCCACTTAAAGAGGAACCTTGAGTGTCATTCAAGAATTATTGCAGATTCGTCGAGGCAGGACTTAGCTCCATGCCCTTTGATCTTGAAGACTTCCATATGAAAACACCAACAAGAGTGGCCCACTTTCATCACTGATCAAGTAGTGATCTCACCATCAAGCAAGCTTAAACCATGAGGCTCTAGTGCTTTTAAAATCGAAAAGCACAAAGAAGCAACAAGTTCGATGAGGTTTGAAGCGAAAAGCGAGAAGTGAAGCACATGCTTCTTTGAAGTAAAGTGCACAAGTTACGGAAAACTAAAAAATACCAAACATGTATAGATTAGTACTATAATAACGTTGATATTATCCAACTCCTCATAGTTGAATCAAAAAATGGACCGCATCTCGTTATAATGATTTCGTGCATCATTATTTGAAGCACACACTTCTCTGAAGCGCATGGCCATGAAGCGATAACTCCTCGCTTTGCATTGTTTCGTCGTTCTAAGTGGCGAAGCGATGACTTTTAATAAAATTATTGAGACTTAGCTGATCTTGCCATCATAACATAACATGTCTGAAAACCGTCTTTCTTTACCTTGATCGACTTCTATATTCTTCAAGTAGCGTCCTAAAGCTAACATATTTTGAACTACTCGTTATTGCAAGTAGTCCAAAACTAAGTTGCTCGGACTCGGGTGCGGGTGTCCGATGCAGGTGCGGATCTAAAGGTCAGATTCTACATGATCTAAATTTTATGAATCGGGGGTACGAATCCAGGCACGGATACGTGTGCGGGGATTCGTCTAAAAATATCTAAAAATAGAGTTATAAAGATATATCTAAATTATGAGACATTATGTGAAAAACTTAAAAGGTATTCTAAGAAGAAAAATATATTGATCAAGAGGAGAATCCGAGGAGATAAAAGGAAAAGGACTGATATAAAAATTTCTATATACAAGGTATTTCGTTTTCTTCAATTTCACCCTAACTTTTGTTTTGATTTCAAAAATCATGTCCCGAATTTCTCCTTCGATTTTGGTCAAAGTACCCAAAATCGGTTGACAGATCCGGTACGGATCACACACCCACACCCACGTAGTGTCGACATGGGTGCAACACTGAAAGTGAAGAGTTCGAGCAACTTAGGTCCTAAACCCTTCTATCTAGGTCATTCCAATTTCAGCAAGTTATGACTAGAGGGCGTCCGACCCGGTACAAATAATATCAGAGGAAGTCATAATTAAATAGATATATTCCATTTGTGACTTCCTTTGTCTTACTCTAATAACCGTTATAAGATAGAGCATTAAAGTAAAGATATATATTGTGAAGTTGAACCTTTTTCATCCCAATTCTTCACGTCGTCATAAATACTAAAACAATAAAGACTCAAATTTCATTCTATTTTCTACTGAATGAGTGTTTAGTGTGCAAGGTTTATGAAGATTTGGTGTTAATAGCTAGTGTGACTTTCCATGACGGTCACAAAGTTTCCAAATCCTGCTTTCTTGATTATATTTGCAAATCCTATAAGAAATAATACATTCACACATTAATGATTTATTAGTTTGGACTAAAAGAAAAGGAAAGTATTCATGACATTAGTTGTGATTAGTGGTATTGAGACTGTAGTGGTAGAAGTTTGGGACCAAAAGAATTTTCTCATATGTCAAATGCTCTTGCTAAGCATGTCTCTCATAAAAAGATAATTTATGACATCTAGATGAACTAAAGCTTCTACCGCTCCTTAAGGTTAAAAAGCATGAATTTCCGAGTTACTACATTATAATATTTCCTAGAAGTAAATATATTAAATGTTTTTTATAATCGTGGTGTCCGGAGTAGCTTGCGCGCATCCCGACTAAATCCACGAGGTACCTGCTACCTCCCACCAACACTGGTATCGAGTAACTCTGTTCATCAAGACTTGGAGATGGAAAGAAATCACCTAGTATTTTTTCCTCTACTAGAATTTGAACCTGAGACCTCATGGTTCTCAACCCACTTAGTTGACCACCAGGCCCATACCCTTGGATGCTAATGATATTAAATATTTAGATCTATAATATTAAAAAGCAAGCAACATTATGCTTTTGTAATTTCTGCACCTAAGGGTATGGCCAACGGTCAATATAGTGTGGTGAAAATCATTGAAGACCAGAATTCAAATTCCAACAACGAAAAAAAAATGCTTGGTGATTTTTCTCGTTTACTAAAGTCTTAGTGATGCTGGTGGTAGATAGTTGGTTCCCAGTGGATTAGGCAAGGTGTCGCAACCTGACCAATCTTCTCATAATAGTTATGACGTATCATGTTGTCGTGTTTATGTGATAAACTTGTTAGCCATTCCACCGTGATAAATGTATTTGGGTATGGTAAAAACTTAGTCTTTTATCATTGGTTCTAGGACCTCCCTAAGTTGCATAATTGAGTTTCTTAAACAGTGGTTAACATAGTTGCTAGAGACTATAGGCCCTTAACAGCTAGCATGATGTTGACTTCGGTTCTCTGAGGAAGTATTCCCGGGAAGCGGCTTGTCATTTGTCACTATTTAGGATCACATGATAAGCAATTAGGATTTTAGGTTCACACGGGCGCGCTGTGGCTCCCATTGCATACTTGTAAATGTATCACTTAGCCTCATAAAACTTAGCTGCTGCATTATGAATGGCTCCTGTGTTATAATTTGTGATGTTCATAAGTCATGAAATCAAGTTGTAAAATCTTAGACCAACATATTAGGGCTAAGAGACCACCTGCGCAAAATGGCTATCCTGTTTGTTGACTTTATGGAAATTTGTACAAATTATATACCAGATCATCTATTTTCTTAGTAAGTGCTATTCATTTATTAGGAAGAGAGAAAGTCAACAAGAATTAGCAAATAAAAAAGAGATGTGTTCTGCCCTTTGCTCTTCTAGTCAAGTGAGATAGTCCTCTCCAGGAGCTTAACCTTGCGTGGCCTGAAATGGATCGATGACAGCCGGGATCCCGTTATGCACAAATTCCAGTTTGACTTAAGAAGCAGAAGTAGAAACTGAAACTAATCTTCTTTCTGATAGATTTGCACAGGAAGGACAAGAATTTGTTGTAGAGTTAAGTATGAGCTTAGCATGGAGAAGAGTTTACTCTTTAAGTCCATGAATCATCAGTGACTTAAAACTTTCTCGTTGACATGACTTAATCAAACTTGTGCAATTGAAACCTCTTGGAGTTGTGTGGTAATGTTTTCATGCGTATTTTGTGGTCTGCCTCACCCCTCGCCAACAAAGGGTGGATTTTTGTTTAAAAAAATATTACTACTGCATCCTACTACGGAAAAAAATTAATTCTTCCATATTTGTAATTAAATTTATATCACGTATAAAATCTTAAATGAACTGGAAATGACCTGTTTCCGTGCTGGCTGTGTAATTCTTCATAAAAATCCTTTAGTTATACTGAGAATTCTAATATGCTTCTTTTCATATTTGATAGGTGCTAGCAAATGTTATATAATTCACTGCTCTCAAATCATTACACGAGTGCCATCCTGGGAAAAAAGAACTATACAATATGAAATCCACAAAATCTATACAACTGTTCAGGTAAATTCCCTTGCACCAGAAGAAGAAAAAAGAGAGAGTGAGCAATCCATGTGTATATATGCCTTTTTGTATGTTTAAATTGTCAAATGCTTCAACTTTGAGACAAGATCTGGTCTAATAATAGAATACCACTTATTTTATTATCTTATGAGTGAAGAACTGTGGTTATTAGGAGCCCTCTGTCCCCTCTGCATCTCTTTATCCTTTGATTCTGAAGCTGATACTTAGAATATGCACATATTTTCCACTGGCTTGCTCATGGAGCTGCGAATCACCTTCCATTTCTGTATATTATCTACAGTTTCTTTTTGAAGATTTTTCTCATCAATTAGCTTCACAAGAGCTGCCATTAAATTTCCTTGCAATGATCACACATATGATATCTTAAATATCTTAAGGTCTAGATCATACAACTGATGAATTTGAACCAGCAGTTCAGTAGATTTATGCTACTTTATTTAGTTAAATATTGGTGGAGGCATTTATGTGTTCTTTATGATTTCTTATTTATTTCTTGCTGTACTTCCTATTGATTTGTCCTTCCGTTGTGCCTCCAGGGAAAAACAAAGCTGCCCAACAAGTATCTAATCAAGTTTGGCTGTCAGCTGTAAGTGCTCTGAATTTTTCACATCAAAGGAAAAAGTTAACATTATGTGCATGTTTACTTTCTTGGTGAGTGAAGGTGTTAAAACTTAAAACGGGACGAGAATCACATGGAAGGAAATTGTCTCGAAAACCTACTAAGTTTTGGAATAAATTCCGACTTAGTTAAAGATAGGACACAATGGAATAAAATAACACGTTGATTTTGAATCTTTCGGTATTTCCTAGGAGTATTTTGACCTTATCATAGATGTATATGCCAGTAAAAATATAGAGAACTTTCAATATTAATATTATTATCACTATTATTGAACCTATTGGTTTTTCCTAGGAGTATTTTGACCTTATCATAGATGTATATGCCAGTAAAAATATAGAGAACTTTCAATCTTAATATTATTTATATGTATTTAAGTTAATTTTCACTTCTATTTTTATTTGATATGATGATGAAATGAGTTGACAAATTGGAGAAATTCAGTGAGGAATCATATAGCCGACCCCAAATTGTGTGTGATTGAGTTATAGTAGTTATTGTATATGTATATTTAGTTTCAATTTTTCGGTATCATTCTGTTCATTTCTTCTTGGAAAGTTGGTTCTGTTTCTGATGTTATTGACTGTCAATTGTCTAGCCTAGTTTAATAGTACCAAATGAATAGAACAACTGTCAAGTACTGAATCCTACAGGATATTTTACCTAAAATGGAAGCTCAAATATTGGATATGCTTACTCATTCCGATTTAAGCGGAAAAGATGCAGGAGTAACTTGAATGCTTATTAGCAATCAGTTTGTTCCTGGTGATCGACTGATCGTACCAAAAAAGCTCTTATTTTAGTTTTGACATGGAGCATGAATTCATTTTCAGAAAATTCTGGTCTTTGAGATTTTCTGCAACTTTGTGCATGAATCGTCGCTATTTAAGCAAGAAATTAAGTTTAAAACTTTAATTAAAAAATGTGAGAGAGCCTTATGCAGGAAAAAGTAAAATTCATCAAAGTAAAGATTTGCATAAGATTTCAGCATAAACAACTTTAAAACCCTAGGGATTTGGCGGACTAAAAATAATGATTTCCGCCTTCAGATACTAATCCGAATATATGTATCGAGATTTTCAATCACATCTGACAATATCCTATTTTTGATTCTATACATGCCAGCTCAAGAATTAGTATCTGGTTTTAATTTCCAAAAAAATCCCAAATGTGTCAGAACTTCCCATTTTGAAAAAGTTACGGAATCTACATCAATAGGATCGTTTCTTATTCCATGTCTTTAGATGAGATTTCCTCGTCCTTCTTTCTTCTTTCTAATTATAAAGAATGGAGAAAAAGGGAGAAGCAAATGGAATTTTGATAATTTTATTGATGAAGCGGCAAGCAGCCCATTGTATAGGGTTCCAAACCTATATGGCTAATAAGAGGGAAGGGGCAAGCCAAAGTTGACTCCTAGAAAGTCTAAAGTAATGAACAACTATGATCCATCATTGGCGAACGTCACACATGACAAAACCAATGCAACTCAAGGTCATGCACTAATAGAAATTCCTTACTTTCCTAGTAGCAAAGGAGAAAGGAAAATAAGTAATTTTATTGATTGCATGGGGAACATCCTGCCTACAGATTTATACATTGAAGGGAAACATCTCACAATCTCTTCTTCTATTTTTTCTTCCTCAGGGATTGAGCAGCTGCGTGGTGATACTTAAACTTCTGAATTCTCGAAGCTCTAATTTTTGTGTCTAGTCTCCTATGATTCAAGAGCTTTGTTATAGCGTATTTAAAAGAATTATTAAAAGGAGATCCTGTTCTATCTTTATTAAAACCATTAAGAAAGTATCACATATTGCTTTATTAAGAATTAGAATCGTATATCATATGCTGGTCTCAAGCATGATATTCCATTAGATGATTTGCTTCATATCAGAAAAAATTATGCTTCAGTTCTTATTCCTTTTGCAGGCATCTCTTTGATTGGTTATCCACATTCTACTAAAAGCAAGCTCCTCTGTTTCTTCTTTCATCACAACAGAAATGTGTTGGTTGATGTTGCATGAGAGGAAGTTCCTCTGTGTTGTCTAATGGCATCATGTGACTCGTCTTGTCCATTTTAAAAAAAATTGTAAATTGGATGTCACTTCTTACGCAGTTGTGATAAGGTTGCCTTGCTCTTGCATTCACTTAGATAATTTGATTCAGCTGAATTAAATTTTTTGGTAGAGAGAATTCGAGAGCAAGGCTACCTCATGATACGTGCAGAAGAAGTAACATCCAATTCAATTTTTCTAGGGATGGATGAGTCATATGGTACCATCAGCCAATACACTTCCTTTCCATCCAAAGCATATTTAATTCATAGGAGGAATGAGTTTAGGGCTTCGAAAATAATGCAAAGTACTTTGGACCTGTATGACAGTGGAGGCCTGTCGGAAGAAAAGGCTTTGGGTAGGACTTAAAGTGAAAATTATGATTACCAGAGAGGTTTCAAATTTGGAGATCTCGGGTTTTTCTTGCAATGTTGTAGTCGAGCCAGGAACAATAGAGACTAGGTCATGGACGTTTCTGGTGCTAGGTATCCTCAAGACAAGAAGTACATGCAAGCCACTACAGCTGCTGGCTCAGGTTAGTGGTCTGAATTTTACTTTAATTTTTGCTTTTTGTTGGTTTGCTTGGTTGGCCTTGGCTATTGCTATCTTTACTAAAACCATTAAAAAAGTATCACATATTGCTTTATTAAGAATTAGAATCGTATATGAGATGCTTGTCTGAAGCATGATTCCATCAGATGATTTGCTTTATACCAGAAAAGAAGACTAGCTGATGGACGTTTGTGGTGCTAGGTATCTTCAAGACAAGAAGTACAGGCAAGCCACTACAGCTGCTGGCTCAGGTTAGTGATCTGAATTTTACTTTAATTTTTGCTTTTTATTGGTTTGCTTGGTTGGCCATGGCTATTGCTATCTTTACTAAAACCATTAAAAAAGTATCACATATTGCTTTATTAAGAATTAGAATCGTATATCATATGCTGATCTCAAGCATGATATTCCATTAGATGATTTGCTTCATATCAGAAAAAATTATGCTTCAGTGCTTATTCCTTTTGCAGGCATCTCTTTGATTGGTTATCCACATTCTACTAAAAGCAAGCTCCTCTGTTTCTTCTTTCATCACAACAAAAGTGTGTTGGTTGATGTTGCATGAGGGGAAGTTCCTCTGTATTGTCTAATGGCATAATGTGACTCGTCTTGTCCATTTTAAAAAAAATGTAAATTGGATGTCACTTCTTACGCAGGTGTGATAAGGTTGCCTTGCTCTTGCATTCTCTTAGATAATTTGATTCAGCTTGCTACCTGAATTAAATTTTTTGGTAGAGAGAATTCGAGAGTAAGGCTACCTCATGATACGTGCAGAAGAAGTAACATCCAATTCACTTTTTCTAGAGATGGATGAGTCATATGGTACCATCAACCAATACACTTCCTTTCCATCCAAAGCAAATATAATTCATAGGAGGAATGCAAGGTACTTTGGAACTGTATGACAGTGGACGCTTGTCGGAAGAACAGGCTTTTGGTAGGACTTAAAGTGAAAATTATAATTACCGGAGAGGTTTCAAATTTGGAGATCTCGGGTTTTTCTTGCAATTGGATTTTGACGGGTATGTTGTAGCCGAGCCAGGAACAATAGAGACTAGCTCTTGGACGTTTGTGGTGCTAGGTATATTCAAGACAAGAAGTACATGCAAGCCGCTACAGTTGCTGGCTCAGGTTAGCGATCTGAATTTTACTTTAATTTTTGCTTTTTGTTGGTTTTCTTGGTTGGTCTTGGCTATTCCTATCTTTACTAAAACCATTAAAAGAGTATCACATATTGCTTTATTAAGAATTAGAATCGTATATCATATGCTGGTCTTAAGCATGATATTCCATCAGATGATTTGTTCTTATTCATTTTGCAGGCATCTCTTTGAATGGTTATCCACATTCTACTAAAAGCAAGCTCCTCTGTTTCTTCTTTCATCACAGCAGAAGTGTGTTGGTTGATGTTGTATGAGAGGAAGTTCCTCTGTGTTGTCTAATGGCATCATGTGGCTCGTCTTGTCCATTTTAAAAAAAATGTAAATTGGATGTCATTTCTTACGCAGGTGTGATAAGGTTGCCTTGCTCTTGCATTCTCTTAGATAATTTGATTCGTCTTGCTACCTGAATTAAATTTTTTGGTAGACAGAATTCGAGAGCAAGGCTAGCTCATGATACGTGCAGAAGAAGTAACATCCAATTCACTTTTTCTAGAGATGGATGAGTCATATGGTACCATCAGCCAATACACTTCCTTTCCATCCAAAGCAAATATAATTCATAGGAGGAATGCAAGGTACTTTGGAACTGTATGACAGTGGACGCCTATCGGAAGAACAGGCTTTTGGTAGGACTTAAAGTGTAAATTATGATTACTGGAGAGGTTTCACATTAGGAGATCTCGGGTTTTTCTTGCAATTGGATTTTGACGGGTATGTTTTAGCCGAGCCAGGAACAATAGAGACTGGCTCATGGACGTTTGTGGTGCAAGGTATCTTCAAGACAAGAAGTACATGCAAGCCACTACAGCTGCTGGCTCAGGTTAGTGAACTGAATTTTATTTTAATTTTTGCTTTTTGTTGGTTTGCTTGGTTGGCCATGGCTATTGCTATCTTTACTAAAACTATTAAAAAGGTATCACATATTGCTTGATTAAGAATTATAATCGTATATCATATGGTGGTCTTAAGCATGATATTCTATCAGATGATTTGCTTTATATCAGAAAAAATTATGCTTAAGTGCTTATTCTTTTTGCAGGTATCTCTTTGAATGGATATCCACATTCTACTAAAAGCAAGCTCCTCTGTTTCTTCTTTCATCACAGCAGAAGTGTGTTGGTTGATGTTGTATGAGAGGAAGTTCCTCTGTGTTGTCTAATGGCATCATGTGGCCCGTCTTGTCCATTTTTAAAAAATTGTAAATTGGATGTCATTTCTTACGCAGGTGTGATAAGGTTGCCTTGCTCTTGCATTCTCTTAGATAATTTGATTCATCTTGCTGCCTGAATTAAATTTATGTAGACAGAATTCGAGAGTAAGGCTAGCTCATGATACGTGCAGAAGAAGTAACATCCAATTCACTTTTTCTAGAGATGGATGAGTCATATGGTACCATCAGCCAATACACTTCCTTTCCATCCAAAGCAAATATTATTCATAGGAGGCATGCAAGGTACTTTGGAACTGTATGACAGTGGACGCCTGTCGGAAGAACAGGCTTTTGGTATGACTTAAAGTGAAAATTATGATTACCGGAGAGGTTTCAAATTTGGAGATCTCGGGTTTTTCTTGCAATTGGATTTTGGCGGGTATGTTTTAGCCGAGCGGGAACAATAGAGACTGGCTCATGGATGTTTGTGGTGCAAGGTATCTTCAAGACAAGAAGTATAGGCAAGCCACTACAGCTGCTGGCTCAGGTTAGTGAACTGAATTTTATTTTAATTTTTGCTTTTTGTTGGTTTGCTTGGTTGGCCATGGCTATTGCTATCTATACTAAAACTATTAAAAAAGTATCACACATTGCTTTGTTAAGAATTAGAATCGTATATCATATGGTGGTCTTAAGCATGATATTCCATCAGATGATTTGCTTTATATCAGAAAAGAAGACTAGCTGATGGACGTTTGTGATGCTAGGTATCTTCAAGACCAGAAGTACAGGCAAGCCACTACAGCTGCTGGCTCAGGTTAGTGATCTGAATTTTACTTTAATTTTTGCTTTTTGTTGGTTTGCTTGGTTGGCCGTGGCTATTGTTATCTTTACTAAAACCATTAAAATAGTATCACATATTGCTTTATTAATAATTAGAATCGTATATCATATGCTGGTCTCAAGCATGATATTCCATCAGATGATTTGCTTCATATCAGAATATATTATGCTTCAGTGCTTATTCCTTTTGCAGGCATCTCTTTGATTGGTTATCCACATTCTACTAAAAGCAAGCTCCTCTGTTTCTTCTTTCATCACAACAGAAGTGTGTTGGTTGATGTTGCATGAGGGGAAGTTCCTCTATGTTGTCTAATGGCATAATGTGACTCGTCTTGTCCATTTAAAAAAAAATGTAAATTGGATGTCACTTCTTTCGCAGGTGTGATAAGGTTGCCTTGCTCTTGTATTCTCTTAGATAATTTGATTCAGCTTGCTGCTAGAATTAAATTTTTTGGTTGAGAGAATTCGAGAGTAAGGCTACCTCATGATACGTGCAGAAGAAGTAACATCCAATTCACTTTTTCTAGGGATGGATGAGTCATATGGTACCGTCAACCAATACACTTCCTTTCCCTCCAAAGCATATATAATTCATACGAGAAATGTGTTTAGGGCTTCAAAAATAATGCAAAGTACTTTGGAACTGTATGACAGTGGAGGCCTGTCGGAAGAAGAGGCTTTTGGTAGGATTTAAAGTGAAAATTATGATTACCGGAGAGGTTTCAAATTTGGAGATCTCGAGTTTTTCTTGCAATTGGATTTTGACGGGTATGTTGTAGCCGAGCCAGGAACAATAGAGACTAGCTCATGGACGTTTGTGCTGCTAGGTATATTAAAAACAAGAAGTACATGCAAGCCACTACAGTTGCTGGCTTAGGTTAGCGATCTGAATTTTACTTTAATTTTTGCTTTTTGTTGGTTTGCTTGGTTAGCAAAGGCTATTCCTATCTTTACTAAAACCATTAAAAGAGTATCACATATTGCTTTATTAAGAATTAGAATCGTATATCATATGCTGGTCTTAAGCATGATATTCCATTAGACGATTTGTTCTTATTCATTTTGCAGGCATCTCTTTGAATGGTTATCCACATTCTACTAAAAGCGAGCTCCTCTGTTTCTTCTTCCATCGCAACAGAAGTGTGTTGGTTGATGTTGTATGAGAGGAAGTTCCTCTGTGTTGTCTAATGGCATCATGTGACTCGTCTTGTCCATTTTAAAAAAATTGCAAATTGGATGTCATTTCTTACGCAGGTGTGATAAGGTTGCCTTGCTCTTGCATTCTCTTAGATAATTTGATTCAGCTTGCTGCCTGAATTAAATTTTTTGGTAGAGAGAATTCGAGAGTAAGGCTACCTTATGATACGTGCAGAAGAAGTAACATCCAATTCACTTTTTCTAGAGATGGATGAGTCATATGGTTTCATCAGCCAATACACTTCCTTTCCATCCAAAGAAAATATAATTCATAGGAGGAATGCAAGGTACTTTGGAACTGTATGACAGTGGACGCCTGTCGGAAGAACAGGGTTTTGGTATGACTTAAAGTGAAAATTATGATTACCGGAGAGGTTTCAAATTTGGAGATCTCGGGTTTTTCTTGCAATTGGATTTTGACGGGTATGTTGTAGCCGAGCCAGGAACAATAGAGACTAGCTCATGCACGTTTGTGTTGCTAGGTATATTCAAGACAAGAAGTACATGCAAAGCCACTACAACTGCTGGCTCAGGTTAGCGATCTGAATTTTACTTTAATTTTTGCTTTTTGTTGGTTTGCTTGGTTGGCCATGGCTATTCCTATCTTTACTAAAACCATTAAAAGAGTATCACATATTGCGTTATTAAGAATTAGAATCGTATATCATATGCTGGTCTTAAGCATGATATTCCATTAGATGATTTGTTCTTATTCATTTTGCAGGCATCTCTTTGAATGGTTATCCACATTCTACTAAAAGCGAGCTCCTCTGTTTCTTCTTTCATCACAGCAGAAGTGTGTTGGTTGATGTTGCATGAGAGGAAGTTCCTCTGTGTATTCTAATGGCATCATGTGACTCGTCTTGTCTATTTTAAAAAAATTGTAAATTGGATGTCACTTCTTACGTAGGTGTGATAAGGTTGCCTTGCTCTTGCATTCTCTTAGATAATTTGATTCAGCTTGCTACTTGAATTAAATTTTTGGTAGAGAGAATTCGAGAGTAAGGCTACCTCATGATACGTGCAGAAGAAGTAACATCCAATTCACTTTTTCTAGGGATGGATGAGTCATATGGTACCGTCAGCCAATACACTTCCTTTCTATCCAAAGCATATACAATTCATAGGAGAAATGAGTTTAGGGCTTCGAAAATAATGCATAGTACTTTGGAACTGTATGACAGTGGAGGCCTGTCGGAAGAAGAGGCTTTTGGCAGGACTTAAAGTGAAAATTATGATTACCGGAGAGGTTTCAAATTTGAGATCTCGGGTTTTTCTTGCAATTGGATTTTGACGGGTATGTTGTAGCCGAGCAAGGAACAATAGAGTCCAGCTCATGGACGTTTGTGCTGCTAGGTATCTTCAAGACAAGAAGTATAGGCAAGCCACTACAGCTGCTGGCTCAGGTTAGCAATCTGAATTTTACTTTAATTTTTGCTTTTTGTTTGTTTGCTTGGTTGGCCATGGCTATTGCTATCTTTACTAAAACCATTAAAAAAGTATCACATCTTGCGCTATTAAGAATTAGAATCGTATATCATATGGTGGTCTTAAGCATGATATTCCATCAGATGATTTGCTTTATACCAGAAAAGAAGACTAGCTGATGGACGTTTGTGGTGCTAGGTATCTTCAAGACAAGAAGTACAGGCAAGCCACTACAGCTGCTGGCTCAGGTTAGTGATCTGAATTTTACTTTAATTTTTGCTTTTTATTGGTTTGCTTGGTTGGCCATGGCTATTGCTATCTTTACTAAAACCATTAAAAAAGTATCACATATTGCTTTATTAAGAATTAGAATCGTATATCATATGCTAGTCTCAAGCATGATATTCCATCAGATGATTTGCTTCATATCAGAAAAAATTATGCTTCAGTGCTTATTTCCTTTGCACGTATCTCTTTGATTAGTTATCCACATTCTACTAATAGCAAGTTCCTCTGTTTCTTCTTTCATCACAACAGAAGTGTGTTGGTTGATGTTGCATGAGGTAGGGGTGTTCAAAATCAAACCGAAATCGAAAACCGAACCGAAATCGAAGCTTAATGGCTTATTGGTATCAGGTTAACGGTTTAACGGATGGGGAACGGATTGAAATTTTTTTATTAACGGCTTATCGGTTTGGGGGCGGATTATTCAATTTTCTTAACGGATAATCCGTTAACCCGTTAAGAATATATATATATATATATATATTAAAGATCAAAAACCCTTCCAGTACTTTATCTCTAAGTTCTAACGCCTAATTCCTAAATAATCAGAACCCTTACGTACTATGCATCAGAAGATCCCAGGCTTGACTTAGCTTAGCTTATTCTCCCACCCTACAACAAGATTGTTTAAGTTGATGTCTATCGTTCACCTCTGCTTTTATTTTTTAAAACTAATGCATGTTGTCTATGTTTAATAGAAGAACATCAGTGTTGTACCACATCTTTTTTCACTCTACAACACATGACACACTACATCATTCTTATGTAGGCGTTAACAGACATGTATGTCTGGACTCAGTGTATAATTTCCTATTCTGAATTTGTATGCTAGGCGGTTAGCAAACAACTAATACACGCAA
The DNA here is from genome assembly GCF_000715075.1 of Nicotiana tabacum. NCBI lineage: Eukaryota > Viridiplantae > Streptophyta > Magnoliopsida > Solanales > Solanaceae > Nicotiana > Nicotiana tabacum. The sequence continues at coordinate 108,565,265 of NC_134093.1, forward strand.
TATAGATTGAATTAGGCCGATAACCCGCCCAATAACCGCCCTATAAGAACTAAACCGATATCAATCCGCCCGATATCTTATCGGGTGGCTAGCGGATTAATACATTTAAAAGCCGATAACCGTTAAGCCAAACCGTTAAGAGTAATTAACCGCCCAATCCGCCCGATAAGCAGCCCTAGCATGAGGGGAAGTTCCTTTGTGTTGTCTAATGGCATCATGTGACTCGTCTTGTCTATTTTTAAAAAATTGTAAATTGGATGTCACTTCTTACGCAGGTGTGATAAGGTTGCCTTGCTCTTGCATTCTCTTAGATAATTTGATTCAGCTTGCTACCTGAATTAAAGTTTTGGTAGAGAGAATTCGAGAGTAAGGCTATCTTATGATACGTGCAGAAGAAGTAACATCCAATTAACTTTTTCTAGGGATGGATGAGTCATATAGTACCGTCAGCCAATACACTTCCTTTCCATCCAAAGCATATATAATTCATAAGAGGAATGAGTTTAGGGCTTCGAAAATAATGCAAAGTACTTTGGAACTGTATGATAGTGGAGGCCTGTCGGAAGAAGAGGCTTTTGGTAGGACTTAAAGTGAAAATTTTGATTACCGGAGAGGTTTCAAATTTGGAGATCTCGGGTTTTTCTTGCAATTGGATTTTGACGGGTATGTTGTAGCCGAGCCAGGAGCAATAGAGACTAGCTCATGGACGTTTGTGCTGCTAGGTATATTCAAGACGAGAAGTACATGCAAGCCACTACAGTTGCTGGCTCAGGTAGCGATCTGAATTTTACTTTAATTTTTGCTTTTTGTTGGTTTGCTTGGTTGGCCATGGCTATTGCTTCTCTTTTAGTTGTATTTCACAAGCTTCTATTCTGACAATTCCTGTGCTGGTGAGATTAAAACATGGTCTGTAACGATGGTTTCTACACTTCTAATATAACTTATATATCTAGATTATGTATGTGCATATGCATATGGACCATACTTTATAGAATTGTCTGGTGATTTTCTGATTGGTGTTGCATACGATAGACCCTTGTGGTCCGGCCCTTCCCCGGACTCCGCGCATAGCGGGAGCTTAGTCCACCGGGCTGCCCTTTTTGTTGTAATATAAATTTCCTCTTAATGATGATCTTGGTGCATTTGCAAAGAGTCAAAGCCCTTTTGAAAAAATTTCCTATTAATTTAGATGTGGTGGTAAATCATTATAAACAGAATTAATAGCTAAAAGAAATTCTGTCAAGTTCAACGCAAGATCTTGAACTATGTGTGGGTTTAATCTCTTTGCTGTTTGGAAAGCTTTCTGGTGTACTGCATCTATGTGCAAATTCAATTTTCATATTTGGTGCGTCCTTGAAAAGGAAACACTTGCGGAAGAATGACCAAATTGGGAAGGGTTCACGATCAAATCAATCAATTAACTATGCTCCAAAGTCCAATCCCAAGTTAGTTGAAGCTTGGATTTTCACTCTTCTCTCAGGATAACTAATAGCCTAATTTTGCCAAAACAGAACTATGATTCTAAGATGCTTCTTCTTTTCAACTTCATATTTGTGTAAGGTGATTTTGCATTACTTGCAAGAGCTTGACAATGAAGCAGGTAAGAGTAATTAATCGCATGGGTTATGTTGAATTTGAACGAATTTTTGTTGCAATAAGAACATGGCTTTTTAAGGTTCTTCATCATTTGTTCAACGAAATTGTTGTGACCATGAATATTTGCTGTCGAGAGAACGTTTAAAGATTGCTGCAAGGCTTAGTCCCCTTGTAGATGAAATTGATGGATGCAATGGCTAGTATCAGCTTTATTGCAGTTCTATATTTTGGCCATAGTCTTCATGCTGTTGCAATTCTTTTAATTTGTAAGTAATGTGTGCATGGAATTTGATTGATTTTGAATGACTTAGACTTTAAGAACAAATAAATAAAGAATAGAGTTTATGATTTCCTGAGGCAAAGCCTCCCTTTCTTAGTGTTGACTCTGTAAAAAGAAGGAATATCTATTTTGGTCCTACAAATGTTTTTAAAATAATATTTTGGTCCTACAAAAATAAGCAGTATATGGAAAGGGCGAAATGGCTTCTGGGCCACCTAAACTTGAACCGGATTTTAAAGCCGATATATGAACTTTCGATTTTCCTATTTTAGCACCTCAACTCAATCGATTACTTATAAGTGAACACCTCTGACCTTTGACTATGCTTATGTGGCAATAGCATAGCTGACGTGGTCAAAGTACGTGCTAATCACGCAGAAAAAGTGTCGTTCGTATTACTGTATTTAAAAATATTAAATCTGAATGAAAAAATACTCCCTATGTTTCAAATTATATGATGTATTTTCCTTTTTAGTCTGTTCCAAAATAAATGACACATTTCTAAATTTGGAAATAATTCAACTTTAAACTCTTCATTTTACCTATTTTACCCTTAATGAGAAGTTTTTATAACCACATAAATGTCATGACCCACAAAGCTTTTACCCCTTAAGCTTTTAAGACCACAAGTTTCAAAAGTCTTTTTTTTTCTCAAACTTCGTGCCGAGTCAACTTACCTCATCTTCTTCCTTATAACCCCCCCCCCCCCATCACACACACACACACACAAACACACAATTTTCTTTTTTCCCGCGGTTTCTTCCTGTTCCCCCACCCCCGCCTCTTTTCTCTTCATTGCAACTTTGAACAATTCCTTGGTCAGTCTTCATTTCTCCACAAACTAATCATTTTGGCGTTGGTTGGTCTATCTCATTTTTTCAGTTGACGACAAAGGTATGGTGGTGACAACATTTCCAATGATCTTCTTTGGTCGGTTGAGACGAAGAAATTACTGGAAACTTCCAGGCATGGGAAGTAATAGGTGCATAAGAAGGTCTGTTAGTTTTGATTTTAACGAGTGTCGCCGAGATGTCATTTTTTTCAAGGGAAACCTTGTCGGAATGGTTTTGATATTTTTTTAGAGGATCTGATGGCTTGTTTGGACTAATTTCTAGACTGAGGTTTGGTTAAGATATGTACTAGAATTTGAATTGATCAAATTTGAATTTTTACTATTGGAAATGGTGGTTGGGCAATGGAAGGTGTTGGCGAAGCTACGGTGAAGAAGAAAGAAAAGAGAACAAAAATTAAAAATTTGGTAAATTGGTTTTGAAAAGGATGGGACCCAGATATTACAAATATCAAACATTAAATGGTCTTAGTATCTGACGTGGTATTTATGTCCGGCAATTGAGATACACGCTCCGAGGGAGGGGTTTATTATAATTATTTTTATCGAGTTGAATGCTAAAATGGGAAAACCGAATGTTCATATATCGACTTTAAAATCCGGTGCAAGTTTAAGTAGACCAGAGGCCATTACGCCTGTGGAAAGAATTAGTAGTAACACCTTCTGTTTGAGCTTGCTCACATTGCCGGTCCCAAGCCTCGGTAAAGGAGGAGGGTTAGGGTAGACTGTATGAATGATGAATTTGAGCCATTGGCTTAGTAGATCCGTTATTTGGTCTCATATCACACAACCCGTACCAAGTAATTCATATTTTTGAACATCTTGAAATCTCAATTTCTTTTTCCTCTGCAGTGAGAATTGAAGGTGGATGGTCTTTTTTCCTTATCCTCTGGTACTGTTTTCTGATTATCTACTTCTTATGGTTATATTCCCTACAGTTACATCTAGTTTTGCTTCTAACATGTCATTCCTCTTGGAGATTGAATATCTGTTCTTAGTTTAGTCTTGTACTCTCGCCTTTACAATCACTTTAAAAGATGAGTATGAAAAAGGTATATAGTGTTTTTTCACAACATTTTTGCTCTGCTTAAAACGTTTATGAGCTGTAGGTTGTAAAGATGCTGATTTGCAGAAGGTGCAAGCGACTTCTAAGCTTTGAAGCAAACTTCTCCTAAGATTGGTCATTAAAAGTTTTATAAACCCATAAAAGTAAAAAGAAACTATAGAGCAAGCTTATAACTTGAAAACTAATGATCAGTAATATGGCATGCTTGTCATACTCTATCTAATCAGTTCTTTCTTCTCCTTTCTCTTGCACTTCAAGGGGATTAGTTAATGAACCGTAATATCACAATGGAAGAGGGAGCGTATGAATATGGACTTTGTGATAGGTTTACCATGTGCCATTCGGAAGCCAGACTCCTCTTGGGTGATCGCGATCATCTCACTATGTTGGCGCCACTTCCTACTAATCAAGACGGCACACTTGATGGTTCAATACACTCAGTTTTATCCGGAGGAGATTGTTCTTTTATATAGGGTGCAATTGTCTATCATTTTAGATCGAGGCATTCAGTTCACCTCACAATTTTGGGAAGCTCCAAGATGCAATTGGCACACTAGAGGATTTGAGTACATCCTTCCATTCACAAATTGGTGGCCGATCAAAAAGGACCGGTTTTAGGTCACTACGGACATGTTTTGGGCATGCCCTATTGATTTGGCCGATAGTTAGGATAATCACTTGCGCTAGACCACTAACGAGTCTTCTACTTAAGGGTATTCGTAAATAATAGTTAGAAGTCGAGAGGTATTTGGATATTTTTTTCTCGAAGAATTTGGACACATGGGAGTTCACACATTTCACGTTAGAATTGTGATAATAGCAAGGGAGAATGCGAAACGATTTGCTAAAGACAATTGAAAATTGAATTACTTGTTAAAATCGAGGGATATAAGGAGGAAGAGATTGTTAAAATTGAAAATCAAATCACCAATTTATTTGCTGGTATGCAATTTAGTGAGCCATGGCTTATTAGCTTTTGATGCCTTTTATTTCTTTCACGGATTAAATCACTTGGGCTCCAAATTTTTGGGTTGAATTGTGTGTGCTGATTTTTCTGGTGGTCCATGGAGGACGAGATGGATGGGAAAGAGATGGGGTTGAAGAAGACGAGGGTATGTGTGTAAATTAAGATATTTTTGTATACTAATGACACGTGTCATGGCCTTATTGGTGCGTGATATTACTCATATTTTGGTAAAGTGGTCAAGAAAAAAGTGGTATATATTAGACACACTTTTAAAAGGTTAAGTGTGTAATATTATTTTCGCCCACAGAAAGTGTGTAACAGGGATTTGGCCCATAGTTCAAGTGCCAACTTATATATTTTGCCTAATTAAAACTAATAGCAGTAGATGATGTAGTATGATTCAGTGATTCCAGCATTTTTTATCTGGAGTATGGGTATATATGTTAAAAATCGCAAAATTTGCAAGATTTTTTTTATTTTTATTTTAACCTATAATTTTCTGAATAGTAATAGATTGATGATAAGAACCTAAAGGTTGAACTCGTCAAATATAAATTTACTTCTTTGTAATAGTGCACCCATCTTCTTAGAATCCTAGATCCGCCTCTGAATATGTGCAACATTCTCCCAAGGTTGGTAAGTAGATGTTTTATGAACCCATCAACAATTATGCCTCGTTCATAAAAAATTGGAGTTGACTATATGAATCATCCTTCTCCATTTAATTAAACTCAATTCTTTTCATTATCATATCAAATATAATTTATATGATAAAGAATTCGTCTTCTAGATTCATATCCGGTTCAAATGCCGAGTCTGAGCAACATAGGTCGCATATCACACAATCCGCACCAAGTAATTCATATTATTGAACATCTTCAAACCTCAATTGTTGCCCCCTCTGCTGTATAGTAGAATTGAAGATGAATGCTCTTTTTTCCTTATCCTTTGGCAACTGTTTTTCTGATTATCCACTTCTTATGGTTATTTTATATTCTCAACATTTATGTCTAGTTTTGCTTCTAACATAGCATTCCTTTTGGAGATTGGATACATGTACTCTCACCTGTTTAATCACTTTGAAAATGAGTATGGAAAAGGTATGTAATGTTTTTTTTAAAATGAAAAAGGGCAGCCGGGTGCACTAAACTCCCGCTATGCGCGAGGTTTGAGAAAGGGCCGGACCATAAGGGTCTATTGTAAGCAGTTTTACCTTACATTTCTGCAAGAGGTTGTTTTCACGGCTCGAACCCGTGACCTCCTGGTCACATGACAACAACTTTACCAGTTATGCATACTTGGCCAAATCACATACTCACTAGTTTTTTTAAAATGGTAAATAAAATGTTTTTACTTACCAAAAAAAAGGTATGTAATGTTTTTTGGCACCGTTGTTTTTTCTCCACTAAAAACATTTATAAGCTGCAGGTTTTGAAAGATGTTGACCTGCAGAAGGTGCAAGCAATTTGTAAGCGTCGAAGGAAACTTCTCCGGTCAGTAGAAGTTTTATAAAATCATTTCATTTCTTAATAATCATCCAAAATAAGCATTTTGGTATTGTCCAAGAATTGTAAAGCTGAAGCAACAAAGAATTGAACATTCAAAAAACAAAACAAAAGAAAAGAAATACAAAGCAAAGAGCCTTTGTCGAAAGAGTTATCACTGAGGCCACATATTTTTTTCTCCTCTTTGATAAATCTCCAGAACCATTGAGTAAAGAATTTATGATTTGCGATAGAATAATTTTCCATCCTTTACTCATTGATCCACATTTTTTCAAACTTCCTCCACAAAATTTGGCGAAACAAGACTTTCAATGTACAGATTAAACTGAACTCCAGAATCGTCATGGATTTGAATCTCAGAATGCTTTAAAGCATTCTGTGTTGAATATTGCATCAAAATATCATCATTTTGGGAGATGAAAATCGGCCGAATTGCATACTCACTAGTTGCAAAATATGGGACCGAAACCACCTTAGTCCAATGAAGTTTTCCATTTACAAATTTAGCAGGATCTCTGCAAAAGAAAACACCTGGGAATTTCTCAAGAATACTTTTCCAAGAATTAGTTCTTAAACTGTAAATACTAACATTATTTACATGTTCAAACCCTCGAAATCCATACGCTCTACGTGACTCGTCAACTTTTACAACTTTATAATCATCTTGGGACTCATTATAACCAAAACCATAAGTAGTATAATGCAGATTATTTTTTCCTGACCAGGCGGATTAAGGGGGCGGAAGGGGTCTGAACCCCTTTCGCCTGAAAATTGCATTGTACATACAAGGTAAAATTCGATTTGTACCGTTACATATTATATTTTTAATCCCTTAGGTTCCATCATTTGGTTAGAGAAATTGTTGTAAACTTGAATATTTGAAAATTCTGCAAGGCATAGGTCCCTCGTAGATGAATTTGATGTATGCAATGTCTGTGTGGAATTTAATTTATTTTGAATGACCTAGAATTGAAGAACAACCTTGAGTCGAGGGTCTTTAGGAAATAGCCTCTTTATCTCCACAGGATAGGGGTAAAGTCTGCATACACATTACCCTCCATAGACCTCACACTGTGAAAATACACTAATGAACCTAAAAGTCATCGAAAAGCAATGCATAGTGGTCACTAGGCCGTTTTCTATGGACCAATAAAATTTCAAGCCAATCGGAGTCCGTATTTTTTTCTCCCCACAAAATCAACATGTACTAATACACATGAAAAACTATATATAATCAAAAATTCGTGTTCATGACTCTGAAGCACCTTAAAATAAACTCGAATGCCATGCGTATTAATCACTAGGCCGTTTTCAATAAACCTACGAAATTTCAGACCAAGCGGAGTCTGTCAAAAAAGTCTACAAAATCAACATGTATTAATTCACATGAAAAATCGGATATAATCATAAATTCGTATTGCATGATCCAACACGAAAGTCATGGCGAAATAATGAGTATTGATCACTAAGCCGTTTTCTCTGGATCTATGAAATTTCAGGTCAACAGAGTTCGTCAAAAAAATTCTACAAAATCAGCATGCAATGATACACACGAAAAAGTGAATACAATCATAAATTTGTGTTGTATGAACCGGAAATATCATAAAATGAATCTGAAAGTCATTGTGAAGCAATATGTATTGGTCACTATGTCGTTTCCTACGGAATTTCAGGCAAGTGGAGTTCGTAAAAAAAATCTACAAAATCAGCATGTACTAATACACAAAAAACTATATATAATCACAAATTCGTATTGCATGACCCCTAAAAGCTATAAAATAAACTTGAAAGTCATAGTAAAGCAATGAGAATTAGTCATTAGGCCGTTTTTTATGGACCTACGAAATTTCAAATCTTTCGGAGTCCGTCAAAAAAGAAATCTACAAAATCAGCATGTTCTACACACGAAAAAGTGGATATAATCACAAATTTATATTGCAGGATCCCAAAACACCAAAAAATAAACTCAAAAATCATGGCAAAGCGATGAGTATTGGTCACTAGGCCGTTTCCTATGGACCTACAAAATTTCAAGCCAATTGGAGTCCATATTATTTTTTTTTAAAAAGTAACATATACTAATACCCACAAAAAATGGATACAATCATAAATTCATGTTGCAGCCCCAAACACCATAAGATGAACCCGAAAATTATTGTGAAGAAATACGTATTGGTCACTAGGACCTTTCATATGGACCTACGAAATTTCAGGTAAATTGGAGTCCATAAAATAATCTACAAAATCAACAAGTACTAACACACACAAAAAATTGTATATAATCATAAATTTATGTTGGATAACTCTGAAACTCCATAAAATAAACTCAAAAATTATGGAAAAGTAATGAGTATTGCTCACTAGGCCGTTTTCTATAGATCTAAGAAATTTAAGACCAATCGGAGTCCGTCAAACAAATTTTACAAAATTAGCATGTTGTAATACATACGAAAAAGTGGATATAATTATAAATTTGTGTTGTAGGATCCGAAAACACCAATAAATAAACTTGAAAATCATGGTGAAGCGATGTGTATTGGTCATTAGGACATTTACTATGGACATAAAATTTCAGGCCAATCGGAGTCCGTCAAATTTTTTTAAAAAAATTAACATGTACTAATATACACTAAAAAACTAGAGAAAATCATAAATTTGTGTTGCATGACCCTGAAACGCCGAAAAATAAACTCGAAAGTTATTGTGAAGCAATGTGGTCACTAGGTTGTTTAATATGAACCTACTAAATTTTAGGCTAATGGACTCCGTCAACAGAAATATAGATGGTCGGGCTATAGCATACAAAAATTTAAAAATTAGGCGAAATTTCAGTTTTATGGCTCGAAAATGCCAAAACATGAGGAACGGTCATGGCGAGGCGATGACTATTATTCCTTAGGTCTTTTTTTATGGAAAATTTAAATGTTAGGCGATTCGGGTCCAGTCGCTCTGACCCATGCAGATGGCATGGGCTATAGAACAGGAAAATCTAGGAATCGGCCGGAATTCCAGTTTTATGGCCCTAAAACGCTAAAAATGAGGAACGGTCATGGCGAGGCGATGACTATTGTTCCTTAATTTATTTTTGATAGTCCGGCAAAATTTTAGGCGATTCAAGTCCGGTCGCTCGGACCCATGCAGATGGCGTGAGCTATAGCACACGAAAATTTGGAAATCGGGCGGAATTCTAGTTTTATGGCCCTAAAACGCCAAAAAATGAGGAACAGTCATGGCGAGGCGATAACTATTGTTCCTTAGGTTATTTTTATGGGCCGACAAAATTTTAGGTGATTCGGGTTCGATCGCCCGGACCAAAGAAGATGGTGTGGCTATAATACAAGAAAATCTGAGAATCGGGTGGAATTCCAGCTTTATGGCCTTAAAATGCCAAAAAATGAGGAACGAACATCGCAAGGTAATGACTATTATTCCTTAGGTCCTTTTTAATGGGCGGGTGAAATTTAAGGTGATTCGGATCCAGTTGCGCCGCACCCATGCAGATGGCATGGGCAATAGCACACGAAAATATAAAAATTGGACGAAATTCCAGTTTTATGGCCCTAAACGCCAAAAAATAAGGAGCGGTCATGGCTAGGTGATGACTATTGTTCCTTAGATCGTTTTTGATTGAACAGTAAAACTTTAGGCGATTCCGGTCTGGTCGGTCATACTCATGCAAATGGCGCGGGCTATAGTATACAAAAATCTAGGAATCGGGTGGAATTCCAATTTTATGGCCTTAAAATACCAAACAATGAGGAACGATCATGGCGAGGCGATGACTATTATTCCATAGGTCATGTTTTATGGGCCGACAGAATTTTTGACGATACGTGTCCGGTCGTGGGGACCCATGCAGATGACATGGGCTGTAGCACCTGAAAATCTGGAAATCGGGTGGAATTCCAGTTTGATGGCCCTAAAAAGCCGAAAAATAAGGAACGGTTATCGCTAGGCGATGACTATTACTTCTTAGGTCATTTTTTATGGGGCGACAAAATTTTATGCGATACGGGTCCGGTCGCCGCACCCATGCATATGGCGTGGCCTATAACACATGAAAATATGGAATAGGGCGAAATTCCAGTTTTATGGTCCTAAAATACAAAAAACGAGGAAGGATCATGGCGAAGCGATGACTATTGTTCCTTAGGTCCTTTTTGAAGGGTTGGTAAAATTTTAGGCGATTCGGGCCCGGTCGCCCAGACCCATGTAGAAGGGTCATGTCGAGTCGATGACTATTGTTACTTAGCTCGTTTTAATGGGTCGGCAAAATTTTAGGCGATTCGGGTCCGGTCCCCCAGACCCATGCAGATGGCGCGGGCTATAACACACGAAAATTTAGGAATCGGGCAGATTTCTAGTTTTATGGCCCTAAAATGCAAAGGAAATGACGAACGATCATGGTGAGGTGATGACTATTGTTCCTTAGGTCATTTTTATGGGCCGACAAAATATTAGGCGATTCGGGTCCGATCGCCTGGACCCATGTAGATGGCGTGGGCTATAGCACACAAAAATCTAAAAATCGGGTAAAATTTTAGTTTTATGGCTGGGTCGAAAATATTTTATGCTATTTAGGTCCGGTCGCCTGGACCCATGTAGATGGCGTGAGCTATAGCACATAAAAATTTGGGAATCGGGCAGAATTCTAATTTTATACCTCTAAAACGCCAAAAAATGAGGAGCGGTCATGGGGAGGAGGTGACTATTGTTCCTTAGACCATTTTTGATGGGCCGACAAAATATTGGGCGATTCAGGTACGGTCGTCCGGACCCATGCAAATGTCGTAGTCTATCGAACACGAAAATTTAAGAATCAGGCGGAATTCAAGTTTTATAGCCCTAACATGCCAAAAACGAGGAACAGTCATGGCAAGACGATGACTATTGTTCCTTAGGTCATTTTCTAAAGGATGAAAAAATATTAGGCGATCCTGGTGTGAGCTCCCGTACCCATGAAGATAGCATGGGCTATAGCACACGAAAATCTAAAAAGCGGGCAAAATTTCAGTTTTATGGCCCTAAAACGCCAAAAAATGAGGAACGATCATGACGAGGCGATAACTATTGTTCCTTAAAGTAATTTGTAATGGGCCGACAAAATTTTAGGTGATTTAGGTCTAGTCGCTCGGACCCATACAACTGACATGGGCTATAGCACACAAACATTTGAGAATCGGGTGGAATTCAAGTTTTATAGCCCTAAAACGCCAAAAACGGGGAACGTCCATGGCGAGGTGATGACTATTGTTCCTTAGGTCATTTATAGGCGATTCGGGTCCGGTTGCCTGGACCCATGCAGATAGCGTGGGCTATACACATAAAAATATGGGAATTTGGCGGAATTCTAGTTTTATGGCTCTAAAAAGCAAAAAAGAAAAAGACGAACGGTCATGGAGTGGCGATGACTATTTTTACTTAGGTTTATTTTGATGGGCCGATAAAATTTTAGACGATTCGACCGGACCCATGCAGACGTCGTGGGGTATAGCACACGAAAATCTAATAATCAGGCAGAATTTTAGTTTTATGACCCTAAAACGCCAAAAAATGAGGAACGATCATGGTGAGTCGATGAGTATTCTGTTTAGGTCATTTTTGATGGGCTAGCAAAATTTTAGGCAATTCAGGTCCAATTGCTTGGACCCATGCAGATGGCGCGGGCCATAACATATGCAAATCTAGGAGTTGGACGAAATTCTAGTTTTATGACCCTAAAAGGCCAAAAACGTCAAACGTTCATGGCAAGGTGATGATTATTGGTCCTTAGGCAATTTTTTATGGGACGGCAAAATTTTCGGGTCCGGTCGCCCTGGACCCATGTAGATGGCGCGGGCTATAGAACATGAAAATCTGGGAATCGGGTGGAATTATAGTTTTATGGCCCTAAAACGCCAAAAATAAGGAACAGTCATGGAGAAGCAATATCTATTTCTTCTTAGGTCATTTTGGATGGGTCAATAAAATTTTAGCCGATTTCGGTCCGGTCGTCTGGACCTATGCAGATGGCGTGGACTATATAGCTCACAAAAATTTAGGAACTGGACGAAATTACAGTTTATGACTTTTTAATGCCAAAAACTGAGAAACAACCAAGGTGAGGCGATAACTATTGTTCCCTAGGTCATTGTTTATGGGCCGAAATATTTTTAGGCAATTCAGGATTAGTCGCCCGAACCCATGTAGATGGCGTGGGCTATAACACAAGAAAATTTGGGAATCAGGCGGAATTTCAGTTTTATAGCCCTAAAATGCTAAAAAAAATGAGGAACAGCCATGGCGAGAGGATGCCTATTGTTCCTTAAGTCGATTTTAATGGGCCGATAAATGCAGACGGCATGGGCCATAGCACACGAAAATCTGAGAATCGGGCGAAATTCAAGGTTTTTGGCCCTAAGAATCCAACGAATGAGGAGTCATGGCGAAGTGATGACTTTTGTGTTTCGGTCATTTTTGATGGGCCGACAAAAGTTTATGCGATTCAGGTCCGGTCGCTCGGACCCATATAGATGGCGTGGGCCATAACATACAAAAATTAGGAATCGAGCAAAATATTAGTTATATGGCCCTAAAACGCAAAAAAGAGGAACGATTATGACAAAATGATGACTATTGTTCCTTAGGTAATTTTTGATGGGCTAGCAAAATTTTAGGTGATTCGGGTGTGGTCGCCCTGGACCCATACAGATGGCATGGCCTATAACGAGGAACGATCATGGCGGAATTTCAGTTTTATGGCCCTAAAACTCATAAAATCGAGGAACGATCATGGCAGGGAGATGACTATTGTGTTTAGGTCATTTTTGATGGGCTCACAAAATTTTAGGCAATCGGACCCATGCAGATGGTGTGGGCCATATCACACGAAAATATAGAAATCGGGCAGAATTTCAGTTTTATGGCCTTAACACGCCAAAAAGCGAGGAATTGTCATGGCGAGGCGATGACTATTGTTCCTTAGGTCATTTTTATGGGGTGGAAAACAATTAGGCGATTCGGATCCGGTCGCCCGGACCCATGCAAATGACGTGGGTTATAGCACACGAAAATAAGGGAATCAGGTGAAATTCCAATTTATAGCCCTAAAACGCCAAAAACCGAGGAACGACCAAGGTGAGGCGATAATTATAGTTCGTTAGGTCATTTTTGATGGGCCAACAAAAATTAGGCGATTCGTGTCCGGTATCCCGGACACATGCAGATGGCGTGGGCCATAGAATACGAAAATCTGGGAATTGAACGTAATTGGATTTTTATCGTCCTAAAATGCCATAAAATGAGGAACGGTCATGGAGCGACGATGGCTATTGTTACTTAGGTCGTTTTTGATAGGACGGCAAAATTTTAGGCGATTCGGGTCTGATCGCCTGGACCCATGCAGATGGCGTGGGTTATAGAATACGAAAATCTGGAAATTAGACCGAATTCCAGTTTTATGGCCCTAAAGTACCAAAAAAGGAGGAACAGTTATGGAAAGACGATGACTATTGTTCCTGAGGTAATTTTAGATGGGCTGGCAAAACTTTAGGCGATTCGATTCCGGTCGCCCTGGACCCGTGCAGGTGGCGTGGTCTATAGCACACGATAATCTGAAAATGGGGCGAAATTCGAAATTTTTGGCCCTAAAACACCTAAAACGAGGAACGGTCATGGCAATGCGATGACTATTGTGTTTAGGTCGTTTTTGATGGGTGGGCAAAAATTTAGGCGATTCAGGTCCGGTCGCTCGGACCCATGCAGATGGCTTGGTCCATAGCATACAAAATTCTAGGAATCTACGGAATTCTACTTTTATGGACCTAAAATGCCAAAACACGAGAAACGGTCATGTCAAGACGATGACTATTGTTCCTTAGGTAATTTTTTATGGGCCGAAAAATTTTTAGGCGATTCGGGTCCGGTTGTCTTGGACCCATGTAGGTGGCATGGACTATAGCGCACGAAAATCTGAGAATGGGGCGGAATTCCAGATTTATGGTCCTAAAACGCTAAAAAAGAGGAACGGTCATGGTGACGAGATGGCTATTGTGTTTAGGACGTTTTTTATGGTCCGGCAAAATATTAGGAGATCGGACTCATGCAGATGACGTGGGCTATATCATACGAAAATATGGAAATCGGGCGGAATTCTAATTTTATGGCCCTAATATGCCAAACAATGAGGAACAGTCATGGCGAGGCGATGAATATTATTCCTTAGGTTGATTTTTATGGGCCGACAAAATTTTAAGCGATTCAGATCTGGTTGCCCGAACCCATGCATATGGCGTGGGTTATAACATACGAAAATATGGAAATCGGGCAAAATTGTAATTTTATAGCCCTAAAACGCCAAACAATGAGAAGCGGTCATGGCAAGGCGATGGCTATAGTTTGTTATGTCATTTTTTATGGACCTTGCTCATTTTTTGATATTTAGGGCCATAAAACTGGAATTCTATCCAATTCCTACCGGACCGGTGGATTCTTCTACCCCGATAAAATAACCACAGAAAGGATCCTCCCCTCCATGGGCTCCTTCCCCGTGACAAATCTTCACAGCTTGAGCATCATGTATCATCGATTGGGAGAAAGAAGGAAAAGAGGGAGAATCCCCGATCTCTAATGCCCCGAGTAGGTCCTTTTGAGCGCCGCCTCCGTCTTGGGGAGCCTCAAGCTCAGTTTGCACACCGGCATCCGCAGCTTCTTCGATGGTCTCTTTGCCCTGAGGCAAAACATCCTCAATCTCCCTTGGCTCGGGAACTTGGGTTGAAGTCCCCTCCTTGACCTCATCAAGCCTGGTCGGAGCAGTATCAACTCCTACCGATACCGAAGAATTCTAAGTATCGGTGCTAGCCCGAGCACGAGCCAACTGCCCGAAATCACTTTGTTCTTCTTCTTCATCATCCCTTAGACTCAGGACCGACTCTATAGTCAAAGGGATTGTATTCACCTTGGGTTTACGAACCGCTCGTTTTTTGGGTTTTTGACCCTCGGAGTCCGATGATCTTTTTCTCTTAATTACCTTCTTTGGTTTTGAGATAGGCGGTAAAACTTCTTCATAACTTGATGGGGGTCTCGTAACTGCATCTTTTTCGAGACCTACAAAGAAATAAAGGTAAGTAAAAGTTACGCCTGAAAAAAGGCTTGAACAGACCGGTGAGCCAAGAGGAAGGTTTACCATGAGTATGAGCCTCCCACCGGCCCTTTGACAAATCACGCCATGTGCGCTCGACATATGTTGACATCGAAACCAGGCTCTTGACCCAGTTCTCGAGATGGGGAACTGCACCCGGCATCAAACTTCCGCAAGGTCCACGGTAACCCAACTACAAAGTCCATAGTGATGCGTTCCTATTTCCACTCTGGTAAAGTCATCTGCTGAAGTAGGCCACCTGGCCTCTGATGCTCATATTTAACTTTCTGGCAATTTAGACACCTATCTACATACTCAACTATGTCCTTTTTCATTCGTCGCCACCAATAATGCTGCCTTAGGTCACGATACATCTTCGTAGCACCTGGATGAATAGAATACCGAGAACTGTGTGCTTCCTCTAGGATCTTTTTCCTCAGTCCATCTACATTAGGAACATATAGACAATCCTGGAGTCGCAGAACACCATCCGCTCCAATAGTAACTTCCTTGGCACCACCCCGTAGTATCGTTTCTCGAAGAACCATTAAGTGTGGATTATCATAGTGAAGAGCATTGATATGCTCATATAGTGAAGACTGAGCTACAACACATGCAAGAACTCGTCTAGGCTCTCAAATATCCAGTCGCACAAGTCTGTTGGCCAATGACTGAATATCTAAAGCTAATGGCCTATCCTCTGCTAAAATGAAAGCCAAACTACCCATACACTCCGCCTTTCTACTCAAGGCATCTGCAACCACATTTGCTTTGCCCGGATGATACAGGATAGTAATATCATAATCTTTTAGTAACTCAAGTCATTTGCGCTGTCTCAGATTTAGGTCCCTCTGCTTGAACAGATGCTGCAAATTGCGATGATCAGTGTAAACTTCACAAGACACCCCATAAAGATAATGCCTCCAAATATTTAGAGCGTGAACAATCGCAGCTAACTCCAAAACATGTACCGGATAATTCTTCTCGTGGGTGCTTCAGCTGACCTGAAGCATATGCAATAACTCGCCCTTCCTACATTAATACACAACCCAAGCCAACGCGTGAAGCGTCACAATACACTGTATACATCCCCGAATCGGAAGGCAACACTAACACTGGTGCTATAGTCAATGTTGTCTTGAGCTTCTGAAAGCTCACCTCACAATCATCGGACCATCGGAACGGAGCACCCTTCTAGGTTAATTTGGTCAAAGGTGCTACAATAGATGAAAAACCTTCTACGAATCGACGATAATAACCTGCTAAACCCAGAAAACTCCTGATCTCGGTCGCCGAAGTGGGACGATGCCAGTTTTGAACTGCCTCAATCTTTTTGGGATCAGCCTTAATACCTTCGCTCGATACAATATGCCCCAAAAATGCTACAGATTCTAGCCAGAGCTCACATTTGGAGAACTTAGCATATAGCTTTTGTTCCCGCAACGTCTGAAGCACTACTCTCATATGCTGCTCATGATCCTCCTTACTGCATGAGTAGATCAAAATGTCATCAATGAAGACAATGACAAACGAATCAATATATGGCCTGAATACCCTGTTCATCAGATCCATAAACGTTGTGGGGGCGTTAGTCAAACTGAAGGACATCACCATAAACTCATAATGACCATATCTAGTCCGGAAAGTAGTCTTCGGAACATTCGTATCCCGAATCTTCAATTGATGGTACCCCGACCTCAAGTCGATCTTAGAGAACACCCTAGCACCCTGCAACTGGTCAAATAGATCATCAATACATGAGAACGAGTACTTGTTCTTAATAATGACTTTGTTCAATTGTCGATAATCAATACACATCTGCATTGTTCCATCCTTCTTCTTCACAAATAATACCGGTGCACCCCAAGGAGATACACTCGGTCTGACAAACCCTTTGGCTAGTAACTCCTTAAGCTATTCTTTGAATTCTTTCGGAGCCATGCGATACGGTGGGATAGATATAGGCTAGGTATCTGGAGCCAAGTCAATGCAGAAATCAATATCACGATCAAGTGCCATACCTGAAAGATCTGAAGAAAATACATAAGAGAACTCCCGAACTACAGGCATTGAATTAATAGCCGGAGTCTCTGCAGTAGTATCCTGCACATAGGCTAGATAAGCTAAACAATCCTTCTCAACCATGTGTTGAGCTTTCATAAAAGAAATAACCCGTTTAAATGCACTAACAGGTGAACCCTTCCACTCCAGCCTAGGCAATGTTGGAATAACCAAGGTAACTGTCTTGGCATGACAATCTAGAATAACATGATATGGAGATAACCAGTCCATGCCCAGAATAATTTTTAAATCGGTCATCTCAAGCAATAGGAGATCTGCTCTAGTTTCATAACCACAGAATGTAATAATATAGGACCGGTAGATCTGATTCACAACAACAGAATCTCCCACAAGAGTGGATACATAAACATGAGTACTCAAGGACTCACGAGAAATACCCAAAAATTGAGCAAATAGAGAGGACACATATGAATATGTAGATCCTGGATCAAATAATACGGAGGCATCTTTTCCACAAACAGAAATAATATGTGTAATCACGGCATCTGAGGCCTCTGCATCTGGTCTGGCCGGAAAAGCATAGAACTGAGCTGGAACGTCAATTGGCTGGCCTCCGCCTGGCTGACCTCCACCTCTAGGACGACCCCTAACCACCTATCCTCCACCTCTTGGTGGTCGGACTATTAGTGGAGCAATTGGTACGATAATCATAGGCTGCTGACCCTGCTGCACTGGCCTACCCCGAAGTCTGGGGCAGAATCTCCGTATATGACTGGGGTCCCCACACTCATAACAACTCTTCGGTGTGATGGGCTGCTGACTAAGAGCCTGGCCTTGGGGAACTGAATACCCACTGGGAGGACCCTGAATAGCTGGTGGGCGATAAGAACTCTCTGGTATACCATTGAGATATGGTCGCACTGGAGCACCTCAAGGAGGCGGTGGTGCTGGATATGGGGGCCTACTGGACTTCCCTCTCACAAACTGACCTCTGCCCCCAGACGAAGCACCTCTGAATTCTCCAGAATACCTGAACCGCTTATCTCTCATAACCTTCTCTCTGCTCCGCTAACGTACACCATAAATCATGCGGGCTATATCTACGACCAGCTCATAAGAAGTACCCATCTCAACCTCTCGAGCCATATTGGCCTGAATGCCAGTTTGTAAACCCGCAACAAACCTCCACACTCTCTCCGCCTCAGTAGGGAGTATCATAAGTGCATGGCGAGATAACTCAGAGAACCTCGCCTCATAATCTGTCACTGACATCTAACCCTGCTAGAGCTGCTCAAACTGAAACCACAACTCTTCCCTCTGAGAGGGTGGAATATACCTGTCCAGGAAAATACGGGTGAATCTGTTCCAAGTCATGGGAGGAGAATCTGATGGTCTGCCAAGAACGTAAGACTGCCACCATCTACGTGCTCTGCCCTCTAACTGAAAAGTAGCAAAGTCTACCCCATAAGAATCCAATATCCTCATGTTGTACAATGTATCCTTGCACCCATCAATTAAATCCTGGGGATCCTCATGTCGCTTACCCCCAAAGACAGAAGGATGTAGTCTAGTCCATCTATCCAATAGTTTCTGAGTATCAGCGGTTGCAGCTGGCCTGGGCTCAGGTGTAGCTGCTGCCACTGGCTGGGCTCCACCCATGGGTAGTGCACCCTGGGTCTGATATACAGCAGCTGCCTGCCCATGAGCCTGCGAGGTAGGGGTCAGTGCTCCCCCGTCCGCCTGGGATGTGGCTGGGTCTGCCAGAAATAAACTGGCCTGAGTCATATTGTCCATGAACCGCAGCATATGACCCATAACATCCTGTAATCCCGGTGCAGATGTGAAATCCACCGGAGCTGGCTATGCCACAGGCACCTCACCCTGTTTCTCAACAATGGGGTTCTCTACTGGACTCACTGGCGGCATAACTGCAATAGTCCTTGGACGTCCTCGCCCTCTACCATGAGCTGGAGCCCTCCCTCGGCCTCTAGCAACTGGGGGAGTAGCTCTTCCCTGGTCTGGAACCTCATTAGAGCGCGTTCTCACCATCTGTGAGAGAATAAGAGAAGGATATTTAGTACTACATTAATTGCACGATGGAATATAAAGAAAGGTAGTTTTCTAACACCCTATAGCCTCTCGAAGATAAGTACAGACGTCTCCGCACCGTTCCGCAAGACTCTATTAGGTTTGCTCATAACTTGTGAGACCTACGTGAACCTAGTGCTCTGATACCATGTTGTCACGACCCAATTTCACCCATAGGTCGTGATGGCGCCCAACACTACAGCTAGGCAAGCCAACTAGTATTTTAAACATGCATCAATTACTTTCAGAATAATTTTCTAAGTAATTTTATTATTTTTCTAGAAATATTAAAGAAATTTGAAAAGATACTGATTAACTTAAATCTAAGAAAATAATACAATTCCAAATTCTACCAATGTGTGTGCCAAGACCCGGTGTCACAAGTGTATGAGCATCTAGTAAATTATACAAAACTCCAAATACTGTCTGAAATAAAAATAGACAGATTAAAATGCAAGAAGAGGCATTGGTAGCTGTAGAACAGCTCAGAAAGGCAGCTCACCACTATGCCTCTGGATAACGTGGATGTGCGATGATAGGTCCTCCACTAGTGCCTGTCTCAGATCCTGCACAAAAAGTGCAGCAAGTGTAGCATGAGTACGTAAACAACGTGTACCCAGTAAGTATCAAGCATAATCTCAAAATAGTAGAGACGAGATGGTCGACTTTGACACTCACTAAGAGTCAATAATAATAAATAAAATAAAAATAGCAATATCTAGATCAACATGATTTATAGAATTTACAATGATTTTCTTTAACCAACAAAAATAATCAAATTCCTTCAAATGCAACAATTCTCAATATATTAATTAAATTCCTTCAATTCCAATAAATTTTTAATTTATCAATTAGCCTCATTTACATGAATAACAATAATTCCTTAACAACAGAGATAATTAATTCTTTAAATTTCAAAGATTTTTCATTTATCAATTGGCTTCACAAGTTGCAATAAACTATCAAAGTATCTTGTAATTATTATTATTAGGCACGATTTCTGTCGAGGTCATACAGCCCAATCCAGAGTGTCGTGTACACTGCCGAGGGACGTGCAGCGCGATCCATAAACGCATCTATACTGCCGAGGTATTCGGCCCACTCCACAAGAAAGGATGAAATTTTCTTATGTACCTCCGGAAGAAGAGTATATTTATTATAAGATAAATTCGGGAGAATATATAATTTTTTTTTTAATAATTAATTAATTTAAACAGAAAAGTAAGCATATGATCTCTCTATATATATATATATATATATATATATATATATATATATATATATATATATATATATATATATATATATCAAATAATTTTATTAAGTAAAGTATACAATTTACACAAGTAATTCATTCTTTTGAGTCCTAAACTACACGAACTTTAGCATTAATAGTAGTTACGCACGGACTCTCGTCACCTCGTGCGTACGTAGCTCCCACAATTAACAACAATTATTAATTTAATCACCTATGAGGTAATTTTCCCTCACAAGATTAGACAAGAGGTTTACCTCAACTTGCTCCGATTTAATCTACTAGTAGGTCTTTTCATCGATTATCCAACTTTGTTTGGCTCGAATCTAACTAAAAATAATTCGATACAGTCACCAAAAATTATAGAATCAATTTCATAAGAAAATACTACATTTTCAATAATAATTCCGAAATTAATTAAAAATTCATCCGTGGGGACCATATCTCGGAATCCGGCGAAACTTATAAAATCCAACAACCCATTCAATTATGAGTCCAACCATACTAGTTTCACTGAAATCCGACTCCGAATCGACACCGAAATCTCAAAAATTTATTTCTATGAGATTTCTAAAATTTTCCAAATTTCAATCTCAAAATACTAATTAAATGGTGAAAACAATGATATATTCGTGTATATTGACCAAATCCGAGTTAGAATCACTTACCCCAATGTCTTTCCTTGAAAATCTATCGAAAATCGCCTCTGCTCAAGCTCCAGTGTGTTAAAAATGGAGAATGGGACGAAGTTCCCTCATTTATAGTTCTGCCCAGGCAGCCATCGGAACTGGCCCTCGATCGTCGCTTCGATCATGGCCCTCGAGTCTGGGCCTCGATCGTGGCTTAGATCATGGCCCTCGAGCCTAGGCCTTGAGCCTAGGCCTTGATCATGGCATCGAGCCTGGGCCTCGGTCATGGCCTCGATCATGGCATCGAGCCTAGGCCTTCGATTATGTCCCTCGAGCCGTGCCTTCGATCATGACCCTCAATCGTAGCCTCGATCTTGGGTCTCGATCCTGTGCCTCGATCTTGGGATTGATCGTGGGCTCGATCTTGGACTTGATCACAACCCAGAATATCCAGCAGAAGAGAAAAATTGCACCAACTGTTTTAAATCCAACTTTTAAATCGTTAACCATCCGAAACTCACACGAGGCCCTCGGGACCTCAACCAAATATACCAACAAGTCCTTAAACATCATACAAAATTATTTGAAACCTCAAATCACATAAAACGACACTAAAACCACGAATCACACCCCAATTCAAGCTTAATGAACTTTGAAACTTTTAATTTCTACAAACGACGCCGGAACCTATCAGATCAAGTCCGATTGACCTCAAATTTAGCACACAAGTCATAAATGACATAACAGAGCTGTGAAAATTTTCAGAACTGGATTCCGACCCCGATATCAAAAAGTCAACTCCCAGGTCAAACTTCCAAGCTTAAATTCTTGTTCTACCCATTTCAAGTCTAATTTAACTACGGACTTCCAAATAAAATTTCGAATATGCTCATAAGTCCAAAATTACCATACGTAACTATTGGAATCGTCAAATCCTGATTCAGGAGTCATTTTCTCAAAATGTTGACCGAAGTCAAACTTGGCCCTTTTAAGGCTAACTTAAGGAACCAAGTGTTCCGATTTCAACCGAAACACTTCCAATTCCTGAACTAACTATCCCCGCCAGTCATAAATCATTAAAAACACATACGAAAAGTTTAATTTTAGGGAACGGGGTTCTAAAAGTCAAAATGACCGGTTGGGTCATTACAATATTAAGTGTGATCATGCAATGTAAATGCATAAAAAATGCATCTACCAATTTCTTTCTAAAAGGGGGCTTCAAATGTTCACACTGGTTCACATTAATCTTGTCAAATTCAACAATTTATGTATACGAGATTTTTGTTTTTTAAATTACTAAATTATAAATTAATAAAAAGGACAACTTGGTACACGAAGCTTCTCGCATTCACGCATCGTTTGGGGAAGGGTCGCAGGCGAAGGGGGAGATGTAGGCAACCTACCCTGATGTAAGCATCAATGACTGATATCACGGTTCGAATTCGTGACATATAAGTCACACAGAGATAACTTTATCATTGCTCTAAGGCTCCCCTTCAAGATTCTAAATTAATAATTTATATATAGTACTATCTTCGGTTCACTTTAAGTAATATTTTTGGCTTTTTTCACACATATTAAAAAATTTATCTTTTGGCATTAATTTATAATAAGATTGACCATATTAACCTTAATTTGCTTATTGAAAATATAACAAACTATTTCTAGACTCTTTACTCGCATGACAACTTAATTTGGAAAGAAGAAGTTAATTCTTTCTTGATATCTGAAAAAATAAATATTGTGGACTATCAAAAAAAATTAAAAAATCACTTAAAGTGGACCAAAGAGAGTAAATAAATTACTTAACATAAAAACAATTTGAGCCAAAACTACCGATTTCCACATAATCAATCTCTTAAACTTTACCTCCGCACATGGGTAAAAGCACTTTAACAGTCTCGAAAATCAGTATCAGTCCTTGATGATATGACCTAGCAGTTAAATTCGATTCCACCTTACCCAAAATGTTTCTTGTTATCGAGAAATGCAGTAATTTGCTTTAATGTACTGCTCCTCAACGAAGAAAAGATATATACTCTCCTTCAAGAAGACGGCAACAACAACAATCCAATAAAAATTTACAGGTGAGGAGCACAAATTTTATCTTTATCCCGATAGAATAGAGAGGTTGTTTATGATAAATCATTCGCTCAAGAACGAATTAAAAAATGGACCAGTAAATTAAATTTTGATGAATCTAATACGTGTTGAGTTTAAACTTGACATAGAAATATTTATATTTCTTTCAAAGTACAGCTAAAAGCCGATAGATTAAAGAAACTATAGCAAAATCTACTTTACCCCTTAACCTTTAAGGGTTGAGAAACAATACCTTCTTCACGTCTTGAATGGGAAAGAAAACCCCTTATGCAATTATTTTCCCATAAGAATTTCGTTTTTTTAAAGTATAATATTTTTCATCCAATAAAAGTTAAGAGGGTAAAGAAACTTTACTCAAGAAACTAATAGCGAATGGTGTTCAATCATTTCTTTGCATGATAAACTCTAATTTGTGACCTAAGCAATAGAAGAAAGATGTCATACCCTATTCAAGTTTAAGTTTACGAAACTGACTAATTAAAAAATATTTATACAATAATGCTACTTACTTACAAATTACTTTATTGTTGATGGTATTGATTGTAACATAAAATAAATTGTAAATAATCTTTTATATACACAGATAACGTAAAGGTTTCGTTATGTTATCAATTTATATAACTTGAATCATAGTATTTGATAATTAAGCTAAGGAACGAAAGCACTACCAATCTAACATGAGATGAAAGCTTAAGATGTCCAAAGAGTACAAAATTTTGGCATGACTCGTTACATAATGTAAATACATTATTAATTGAGATGTTTACCTTTAGCTATGCATGAATCTAATTTCTTCGTCAAAATTGTCATACATTGGTGGCTCAATGGGAAGAATAGAGCCTTTGCTTTAGGTACCCAAACTTTTAGGGCTCCAAACGTTTTTAATAGATTTTATGTTATTTTGGCTTAGATAATATTAAAACTCGTAGAAAAAAATATAAAATATTTATTAAGAAATATAGAAATATTGTCTACTTTTCAACAGTAAAAATATTTTAAAATTTGAATTAAGCTACTCATATCGTCAAATTAGTAATATTTTATATAATAAGATCCAAGGTAATATATTACAAACATATGACTAACATCTTATTAATTTGAATTAGTCCTTCACAATATAAATTTAACATTACTATTACACGTTTAATTTGTTGTGAACTTAAAGGCTTTATATCTTATAAAAAAAACTACTGTAGACAATAAATTGCGACAAGAAAATAAAATCAAGACCGAAAAATATCGCAACAATCGTATTATTTGATTTCGAGTAATTTGAGCGTAAAATCTCTATGAATCCTCTGATTCTTCTCTTCAATAGTAAATAAATTCAAGGGCCTTTGAGCTTGAGCTTGATCTTGAATATGTAGTTATTGCCACGAACGATGATCTTGTTCTTGAGCTTGAACTTGATTGCTTGAACTTGACCTTGATTTGTTCTTCGTTCTTGAGCTTGAACTTGATTTCTTGAACTTGAACTTGATTGCTTGAAGCTTGAAACTTATAGAGAATTTGCGGCATTTGATCCACGAGTTCTCTCTTGCTTCTTATAACTTCTGGTATCTTTTCTAAGTTATGAAAATCCCTATTTATAGTTGTGGAAGGAGGAGTTGTGATAAGAACAAACTCTTTCCGATCAATCAAATTGAAGTGTGACATGACCGCATTTGATTGGCTAGAACATGTTACTTTCACATGTGGCGCGGTTTCATTGGCTTTCTAATGTGACTTGACAAGCCTTGTCATTTTAACACGTGGCATGATCCTATCGGCTCTTCCGTTTGACTTAGCGCGCCACGTCATTTGACACGTGGCACCGAACTGACCCTCTAGGAAGATGACATCTTGGGCCTAATGAAGTGGGCTCATCACTTTAGCCCAATTAAATGGACTAACCCAATGGATTAAAATTTATTTATATTGGACTTATATAATTAATTCAATTATATTAGCCCATATATTTATTTGGATCAATATATATTGAATTTAAAATATAGTCGAAATTATATCATTGATTTAATTTTAATAAAATTTATATGCCTACAAATATCCCTACTTCAAGACTTGTCTTGTGGACTTCAAAGACTAGACTTGAAGAAAAAAAAAAGATCACGTGCGTGTGTTCCTCGAAGACGTTCCGTGCAACGTCCATTTGCAATTGGCAACCCAGCACTTATATCCTATAATTATCCAAGCAGTTAAATATTCATATAGGTTTTCATCCAACTTTGGTCAATTCCAACGAATTGGAAATTAAAGTTATTTGCCCTAAGGATATGCCACACTTGGGGTTTATGGTGTTTTGGACAATGCCACGTAGAGGAATTTGACCAAAAAGTTTTATAATTGTTTCTCCTTAGTGTACTACAATTAGGATTGCCTTTGTCTTTTCCCGATTTGCATGTAGACTTCACTGCCTATAGCCTTTCTTTACTCCAATTGAATTAGGATAACAAGTCCTTATTGGACTCTAATAACCACTGTTCCCACATCGAAATTAATACTTTAGTTAACGGCTTTTAGAGCTCTATAAATAGGACATGCCTTCCCTTCAATTGGCATCAATCGTAGCTCACAAGGCTCTTCAAGTTCATTGACAGGTACGATTTCTTTTTCCTGGGCTTTTGTCCTTTTTTTATTTCTTTAGGTCAACCAGGAGGATATGTTCTTGTTTAACAAGATAATTCAAGCATGAAGAAGACAATCTTGGGGTGTGAGGGGATGAGTACTCATTTTTGTCTGAATATTGGAGAGATTACTCTCAAGGTGACCCGACTATCGGAGAGATTACTCTCAATGTGGCTCGATTATCGGAGAGATTACTTTCAATGTGGCTCGATTATCGGAGAGATTACTCTCAATGTGGCCCGACTACCGGAGAGATTACTCTAAAAATGATACGATTGTCAGAGAGATTGCTTTCAATGTGGCTCGAAAAAAGGGAGATAGACTGCAATAGACAAGTTCTCCAAGGGTCATTGAGATTTCATTGTGCTTGTTTTTTCTAACTCATTTCAGTCCCTCCATCCATCATTCCCATTTTTATAGCAAAAATATCTGTATTGTAATTTTGTATCAAAGGGATTCGCATACCCTTAAAATCACATCTAAATTTAATGCTATCCAATTTTTCGGGTAAACACTAATACACATCCTAAAGGAAACATCATAACTTCAATGACATAAGGTTCTATATACAGCAAAATAAGATCGGAAAGTTTAATTGAAATTGCAAAATGTACCAGAGTTCTCCTTCAAAGCAGTTCCATATATAACTTGAGATGACTGGAAGAAGAAGATCCAAGGTTTGTCTCCTTCAAAGCCGCGTTAATATAAACTTCATTTCGAATATGAGAACCCAACAGAACTACAGACTCAATAAACTTAACAAAAAATAGTTATCTAGGAAAGATCACTAGCGTCACCATCTGATCTAAAAGTTTAAGCGATTAGAAAAAATACATTATTATTTACTTAATCATGTCTTCAACACGTCTCTCTTTATATGCAAATCAAATTTTTTTTCACCGGCAAAACACATAAAAATTCTTTTTGATAACTGCAGTACTGAGACTCAAGCCTAGGACCCTCTTGAACAAGCAACTTGTGTCTACTTGGATACCATAGTACAATCGCGGGCCCATTATCCAAAAGAATTTCACATACTTAATCCATTAAAGAAAATCAAACACGCTCGTGTAAAGAGACATGTTGAACATTAATAAAAATAAAAAGGAAGGAGATAGTATAGGAAAGAAAGAAAGACAGATGCTTTAACATGACTTAGACCAGAGAAGCGACTGATGACTATATTTGAAGGATCAACATAAGTACCAGGCCAAGAAAGAGAAGGATCAGCAGAATTGATCTGATGGTTAGAAATGTTCCAATCCAACTTCTTTTGGTTCTCACCTTCCATTTTCACCCCCTTCAACATTATCCCATTTCCACCTTCACATTATAAGGAGACAAATCGTGGAACTTGTTATTGTTTAAATAAAATAACATAAATATGAGATGAGTCATGGTATTGTACTAAAATATTCAACAATAAAGATAATAAAATTGCATAAAATAAATAAGCCATAATGAAAATAAACATAATTTAAAATTACACTAATAAGTACCATTATTTACATGACTAATCACTAAAAGAAAAATAAGCTATACATTTTATCTAAACTATGAAAAAACTAAAAAAATAGATATCCAACACTATTTTAATTCATAGTACAATTGAATTGAATGTTTTATTAGCATTAGTATTGATTTGATTTTGGTTTAGGATTTATTTGAGTTACTAGAGGGATTTGCAGTCATACCCTATATTTGTGTCAACTTTTAACTTGTACCCTATTTTTAAAAATTATTAATTTGGTAGCCATCTGACAAAAAATCCGTAATAATATGATAAATACACCCCTGATAAAAGATATAAAACGATCTTCTCCTCTCCTTACAGCAACTTTACAAAAAAAAAACAGAAACTTGTATAGATTCATTTTCAGAATCATACTTGTATGAAGTTGTTTCACCTTGAAGCTAAAACTTCATGCTAATGTAGCATGAAGTTGTTTTATGTTGAAGCTAAAACTTTATGCTAATATAGCATGAAGTTGTTTCACATTGAAGCTAAAATAACTTCATGCTAATGCATGCTGAAGTTATTTATCCTGCAGTCTACAGTTTTGTCATGAATTTTATCCGAAATTTCAGTCTAAACATGCTCAAGTTATTTAGTTCATTTGCTAAAACTTCAGACTAAACATGCTTAAGTTATTTAGTTCATTTGCTAAAATTTCAGACTAAACATGCTTAAGTTATTTAGTTCATTTGCTAAAACTTCAGACTAAACATGCTTAAGTTATTTAGTTCATTTGCTAAAACTTCAGAGTAAACATGCTTAAGTTTTTTAGTTCATTTGTTAAAACTTCAGACTAAACATGCTTAAGTTTTTTAGTTCATTTGCTAAAACTTCAGACTAAACATGCTTCAGTTTTTGTCTTGTAGTATGTAATTTTCTAATGAGTTTTTGCTAATGCATGCTGAAGTTATTTAGTTCATTTGCTAAAATTTCAGACAAAACATGCTGAAATTATTTAGTTCATTTTCTAAAATTTCAGACTAAACATGCTGAAGTTTTTTAGTTCATTTGCTAAAACTTGAGATTAAACATGCTTAAGTTTTTGTCTTGCAGTATGTAATTTTCTAAAGAGTTTTTGCTAATGCATGCAGAAGTTATTTAGTTTATTTGCTAAAACTTCATACCAAAATATGCTGAAGTTTTGTAATGCAATCTACAGTTTTGTCCTGAGTTTTATCCGAAATTTCAGTCTAAACAAGCTAAATATTTTTAGTTTATTTGCTAAAACTTCAGCCTAAACATGCGTAAGTTTTTGTCGTGCAGTTTGTCAATAGTCGTTTATTAAAGAAGGGTAAAATCATCTTCTTAAAATGCTTTAAACAAAAAAATGGGTACGGATGCAAATGAAAAAATAAAACGGGTATAAGTTAAAAAGGGGCGACCAAATAGGGCGCCCCATGCAATTTTTACGAGTTACTAACATTTATGGACTATAAAACTTATTGGAGCATCCAAAAATTATAAGGCCAAGCTTGAAATAATACGTTAAAATATAAAACTATGAAAATGTTTAAGAAATATTTATAAACTACACTACAATAAATATTTTTATGTTTTAAATATATTTAAAACTTCTATACATATAATGTCGGATTGGTTTTGGCTTCGGTTTGACTTTATTTTAGTTAAAACCAAACCAAACAAAATATGGTCGGGTTTTTTTTTTCCAACATCAAACCAAATCATAGTCGGTTTTTTTTTTCTCGGTTTGACTCGGATTATCGGGTTGGTGCGGTTTGTCGATTTCATTTGTACATCCCTAATTTGGTGGCTATAAAACTTATTATTCCCTCCGTTTCAATTTAGATGTAGTAGTTTGACTCGGCACGGAGTTTAAGAAACAAAAGAAGACTTTTGAAACTTGTGGTCTTAAAAGCTTAAAGGGTAAAAGTTTTGTGGGGTCATGACATTTGTATGGTTATAAAAGGTTCTCATTAAGGATAAAATGGGAAAAATGAAGAGTTGAAAGTTGAATTATTTTCAAATTTAGAAGTGTGTCATTTATTTTGGTTACAAACTAAAAAGAAAATAACCTCATCTAATTTGAAACGGAGGGAGTATTATGGTAAATCAGGTCATTCTACATATTATTGTAACAACTAACTTTTAAATTTCTTAAAAATTACAGCTCATATTTTTTAGAAATAATGATATTGTATAGCCGCTTTTAAGATAGCAAAAAAATTACTATAAATTTTATGATATTTTGTGACTATCGAATGTAAGTAATTTTGTTCGCGCGCTAAAAATGATCTTTGTCTAGTTTGTTACGAAGAGTAAATTTTATGGTTCTCTATACGTGGTGTTACTAACGAACGTGACATATTTACACGACGCCACCATTCCCCTTTCCTTGCAACTTCCAACTATGAAACGGCTGCCACTCTTAGAACCAAAGCGGCAATACACAATTACACACACTCTTCAAAACTCGGCCAATTGGTATACTTCAAGAAATACAAAGCAGTAAAATTACCAATTATTTCCAGTGGCAGCAACAAATATGGTAGCTATATGACTAACTTTTGAAATTTGTGATTTGAAATATACTATAATATTTGTGAGTATAAAAGTTTATAATTAAAATGAAATAAAAAATTTAAGTTAAAATACTTTTAAACTTAGAAAGTTGTAATTATTATTTTTTGGGAGCGAACTAGAAAGAAAATGTTGGCTTTTAGTGTTCCGGTGTCAAGTGATTTAAATCAATTATTTTCAAGCTATACATAGATAATTAAATATATAAGATTTCTTGTGAAATTTACGGGTCCGATGGCCTCTCAGTCCCGGGATTACACAGAGGTCTGCCTCTGTCTAGAACGGAGAGTAATTATTTTTAGTTGTTTTTTCTAGTAATTGCATCTTTCTCTAAGGTTTATTCTTGTCCATTTATTTTGAAGGGGTATCATGCGTCAGATGATTATAAAAGAAAATCAGACTATAATAAAGGTTATAACGACGATAAGACCGTGGCAGATGCAGGGGATAGGATTGCTGAGATGACTGAGAAAACTAAGAAAAGCATGAAAGAATCCATGGAAAAAACTGAAAAGAAAATCAAAGAAGCGAAGAACAAATCAAAGAGTACAAGTGCAGATAGCATGAGAGACAAGACAAATGAATTGGCACAAGAGACAAAAGGTAAAGCGAAGAAGAAAGCACATGATATGAAGCAAAAGATTAAAGACACGACGGAGCCTATAGAGGTTATATCATATTCCTATCTCAGTTGTTTCTTATACTTCGATTATCTTGTTGTTGTTACTATTTTTTGTTACTGTTTCTTTTTTATTACTATAGCCATTATTGTATTTCTTTTCAACAATGATGTGATTATACTTTTACTGAGCTAAGAGTCTATCGAAAATCATCACTCTACCTTCACAAGATAGGGGTAAGGCTGCGTACACACCACCCTCCATAGATTCCACTTGTGAGATTACACCGAGTTTGTTGTTATTGTTGTTCAATTTATGTCAATTTATTTGATTGATCACCGAGTTTAAAAAAGAAAAACATGAAAACATTTAGGATTTTCCGTCGTAAACATGTTGTAAAATGTTTGAAACTTAGTGTTAAAAGCTAGGATAACATGAGAAAGTTCAACTAAACTAAAGTTTTTCAAATTTATGAAAAGGTCATATAAATTTGGTATCGAAAACAACTTCTCTACCTTCACAAGGTTGGGATAAGGCTGCGTACACACTACCCTCCTCATACTTCAGTTGTGATTACACTGGGTTTGTTCTTATTGTTGTTGAAAAGTAAAATCATTTCCATTTGAAATGGCACAGGAGACTAAAGAAAGAGCAAAGAAGAAAGCCCAAGAAGTGAAGCAAAAGACTGAAGACACGACGGGGACTATAGCAGATAAAGCTCAAGATATGAAGAAGAAGACTAAGCAGAAAATGCAGGACGTATGGGGCGCAGCAAAGGAGACAACACAAAAAATTAAAGAAACGATGGTTGGTAAATCGGAGGATAATGATAAAAAATCTATTGATGATTATATTGAAGATCATACTGGAAAAACAAAGGAAAAGGATGTAGTGAAGTTGAAGAGGAGTACAGGTGAGTTTGATGACAAGAAATATTGAAATAAGAAGTGGAAAATGTTTAGCTAAGGTGTTTCTTCTTCTCCTTCATGTAATAATTTGAACACACACTAAATATTGAAAAAACAAATATGTACCGTAGAAAATTGAAGTGACTTGCTTTATTTGTAATTGAAATTGACTGGGGTTAATGTTTTATTGAGCTTATAGTATCTACTATCTTTTAATGTTTTGGATAATGATTTGAATGAAGAAAATTGAAGAACAATATCATTGTTGGTTTTTATTGAGCAAATTTCGGATATTACTAGGACTATAAGGATATAATTCTGTTAAGTTTTTCATCGAAGTCTATCCGATTGTCATATTTGCTCCTGAGGAATTTATCTACAGGGTTGGTAGATTTTATGCTATATTTACTCTACCAATCTGTTAAGTTGTTCATCGAAGTCTATCCGAATATTGTCATACTTTTACTGGGTTATTTTAATAAAGTGTTATTCGAATTTGCAATTTCAATTTCGATCAAACCATCCAAAATCTGCTCTAGATGATCTCAAATATAAAATGAAGTTTTCAAATAACAACAAATAACTTCCAATAACCAATTCAGTTAAATAACACTTGTAAGCACCTAATTTTTGACTATATTTGAATTTTTATCACCTTCTACTATGTAAATATTTTCAGAAATTTAATATACATATATTTTTTAATTTTGTTACATTTTTTTATATAGGGTAAAAATTAATAATAATTTATCTGATTTTTTTTAAAAAAAAGTAAAAGTAAGTGAAAATTTAAAAAAAGAAAAGTAAAATAAGTGGGAAATAAAAAAAAAGTAAAAAAAGTGAGATTTTAAATATATTAAAAGTAAAAAAAAGTGAGAAATTAAAAAAGAAAAGTAAAGGAAAGTGGGGAATTATTTTTTTTTAAAAAAATAAGAAAAATGGGAAGTGAAAATTATTTTTAATTAAAAAATAAAAATAAATAAAAAATAAAAATCTGAAAATTCCGAATTTTTTTTCTATAAATAGAAGAGAAATGTGAGGAAAAAATGAGGGGGGAGGAGAAAAAAAAAAAGGGAGGAGGGAATTGAGAGAAATTTATTTTTCTTCTTCTAGGATAAGTGAATTTTTACTTGTGTCATTCTTTCTTCGGCTTTCTTTCGAAAAATCCAGCAATTCATCACCTAAACTCCAGCCCCTAACCAACTGGAAACCAAGCTAAAAAGCACCACAAAAACGAGCCAAAAACCCAGCGAAACAGTCCCCTTTTGTATAGAAAACAACAGCTCCAAAGTTGAGTCGTCGAATTCGAGCTCCATTTGTCGATTTTGGTCGAGACTCCATTTACATCCTTGTCTATTCTCCGAGCTTCAAAACAATCTTGTAAAGGTCCATTTCTCTCATCATTATTTTATTAAGATATTATGCTTAAATATATAATTTGATCTTATTTAGATTCATGAAGATTGAATTTTTTTTCTGTATTAATTGTTAGGTCTCGTTAGCTATGTTAAATTTTGCTACTTTCTTGATGATTAACATGAAGATTGATAAAAAAAAATAATTTTTGAGCACGTAGTGAATGTTTGAACTTTGGGGATAAAATTTATGTCTGCTAGTTAAAATTGGAAAATGAGGTTTGGACTTATAAAACAATAATAATTGGGCCCGGTGGTTGGGGTTTGCTTAATGAAACATGTACTACTGCAATTGACTAATTGATAGGGGAGTAGCTTGATGAACTACTAACTGGGCATACTCATTAATTGGCTTTTAAGGGCCAATTATACTACGATCCAATTTAATTTATCTGGTCCAAAATAGTTTCTGTCATGCCCAATTTAGTAAGAGCAAAAGCTGACCCATTTTCCA
The DNA here is from genome assembly GCF_000715075.1 of Nicotiana tabacum. Taxonomy (NCBI): domain Eukaryota; kingdom Viridiplantae; phylum Streptophyta; class Magnoliopsida; order Solanales; family Solanaceae; genus Nicotiana; species Nicotiana tabacum. Next base: position 108,598,823 of record NC_134093.1, read on the forward strand.
CAATTGATTTGCATAGCTCTTGACCTTACATAAATTTCAAACCCGTAAGGAAAAATAAATCATGAACACGTGCTAGTTGCTTTAGGCGCGATTAATAAATCATCGTGGCTATGAGTATGGTTCCCGTGGCATGTTCACGATACGTAAACCCCAACTCAAGTGTGCGTTTCACGCGACTTGACTTCAACTTCGAATAATAATAAAAATAAACATGTTGTAAATCTCGGGTGTGTTTCACGTGACGCGATTCACAATATGTACAAAAATAAATGAGTTTGCTATATCTCGACTTGTTCTAATAAGTTCCATAAATAATTAAAAGCGGTTAAAAGGAATAAAAATGCACATATAGGTTTAAAACATATATTAAATCAGATAACTAGGCCAATTATTAATAGTTGAGCGACCGTGCTAAAAGTACGGAACTCGGGAGTGCCTCACACCTTCTATCGGGTTAACAGAATTTCTTACCCGGTCTTTTGTGTTCGCAGACCATAAATAAGAGTCAAATTTCCTCGATTTGAGATTCTAAAATAAATCGGTGACTTGGGATACCATAAATTATTCCAAGTGGCAACTCTAAATAAATAAATAATCCCATTTCGAATAATGTCACTTAAATTGGAAAAACTCCCTATCACCTACCCCCTCAGAAAAAAGGAGGCGTGACAGCTCTGGCGACTCTGCTGGGGAAACGAACCCAGAACTTCTGGTTCAGGGTTCAGAATTCGAGCTTAGATGACTTTTATACTTGGTTTTTGTTTATTATCTGATTTTTTACGTATTTGAGCCTAATGTGCTAATTGCTGCTCTTTACCGCTTTGATATTGCTGTGAACTGTATATAAACTGTTACGAAAACCCTTATTCTCAGTGAGTCTTCTAACTCTTATGGGAAGCGTGCGCTTCGCGTGGCTTCTTTTCTGTTAGAGTTATACCCTAATTTTAGAACGAGGATCGGACAAGTTGCAAAGCCAGTGAAACTTCTGTATTCCCGATACGCTGCCCCACTTCGGCTCGAGTTGTCCGCTCGGGTAAGCCAGGTCTAGAACAATACATCCAGGATTTAAACTTAGAATGACATAACCTCATGCCGGATCCCTAGTAGGTACGTTTGTTTGCATCACGTGCATTTGACTTTGGGGACTCAACACACGGGTTGTGTCCGTCTAAGATAGGTGTACCCAATATAAAAAACCATCATGGTGCATTTTTACGTGCTACTTGTGCTTATGTTTGTTTCGGCTTACATGTTGACCGGTTTCTATAATAGGGAAAGAAAATCAAAAAAGAAAAACCAAAAAATCAAAAATAAAAAGGAGTGAAAGGTAGGTATTTGAAAAATTCCGAAACTCTGCTGAAATATTTTTTTATATATATAAAAAAAAAAAGAAAATAAGCCAATATTTACAAAAGTCATGTTTTCTTGTTGTGTCAAAATTGATCGAACTACGCGAGTCTGATTCTCACCGAATGTGAGATACGTAGGCAAACCTCATCGATTCCGGCACCAATTTTCAAAAAAAAAAATCAAAAATATTTTCCCTTTCCTTAATTCCCTCTTTAGAATTCTTTCCTTAGAAAATCAAAAAAAAAATTAAATCCAAAAATATTTTCCTTCTTTTCCGAAGTCTTTCATTCGAAAAAAAAAACAAAAAGATATTTCAAATCAAAATCCAAAATATTTTCTTTAGAATTTCTTCTTTTTAAAAAATAAAAAAAATTCAAAATTCCAAAAATAAAAAAAAGAAAAAAAATAATATTTAAAAGACTTTATATAAAAACAATTGGGTTAATCTATTTCTGATCTTCCTGAACTACGTAATGATCTGATTCATGCAGTGTCATGATACGTAGGCAATCCCCATCAGATTCGATCATAGCCATAAACAAATTGAGTAAAATAAAATAAAATAAAAATATTTGAGTGAAAAAGAAAGAAAAGAGTGACAAAAATAACAAAGAAAACAAAGAGTGAAAAAAAAAAAGCAAGAGCAAAAAATTCAAAGAGAGAACTCTGTGTCCAGTTTGACAAAGAAAACCGCGAAATATTTTTTGTGAATATTCTGTCAAATGGCGCGAGCAAGCCGCCAAGGTAAAGCCTCAAATGGACGAAGCATAAATGGTTACGATCTTCCAACAGGCCCAAGAGGCGGACTACTTCTAGAACATGATGTCTGATATGGGTAATCCGTTCGCTGAGGCTATCAAAATTGGGGAGATGATCGAAAATGGTTTAAAAATGGGCCGAATCTTGAGTCATGCTGCCTTTAAGGCCACATCATAGGCCGTTATGAATGGTTCGGGGGTTTTGATGAACAAAAACGGGAGAGAAGAGGGAGCCATGATGGCTTCAAGCTCGAGGGACCCCACATGTCATTCAACCAATCATATATGCTTCCTAAGGTCTCACAACACTATTATCCCCATCAAGATGCTGCTTATGCCGTGGCACCGCCTCCCTATGCGGTGATGAACGTGCAACCTTACACGCAACCACAACATTATACACAAAATCGAGCTCCACATCCTAGAAATGCCCGTCCCTACCAAGCTCCATATAATCCCCAACCAAATGTTCCCCAATACAATCCTCGCCCAAGAGAGCCCCTCAGAAGGAATCAGTTCACCCTATTGGTGAATCGTATTCAAGTTTGTTTCAAAAGCTAATCAGGCTAGGTCTGCTACAACCAGTGCCCCTGAACCGGCCGAACCCCGAGTCCCCCTCGCACCGAGCTGATGCTAGATGTGAATACCATTCAGGAGCAGTGGGGCATGACACTGAAGATTGTTGGACTCTTAAAAGAGCAGTGGAAGACCTCATCGAGGTCCAGACAATAATGCTTAGGGACGAAGAGGACCCTAATATGATGAACAATCATTTGCCTTCTCATACTGGGACAGTAATCGGATTGATTTGTTAAGATGAGGAATTTGATCCGACACTGAAGGCCATTGTAGCCATTGTCGAGACATAGGAAAAGCCAAAAAATGGCCGCCAAGCTTGAATGTTCCCCATCAGATGGGAGTCTCGGTAGCCAGTCTTGCTATCCTTTCTGCGTCCGGATTATCTCATGGTGTGATCCGAATATTTTACTTTATTGTCTTACTTTCCGATGTAAACCCTTCTATCTTTAAAATTCAACAAAACAAAAATTTGGAAAAAAGAAATCAAATGAAATTAATATTTCATTGTCCAGGAATGTCTCTTTTCTTAATTTTGTCACTTCTCTTATTCTTTCTTCAGTTCTGTTAAATGTAGATTTCAATAACGTGACATGCTTGCGGACTTCATGCTCAGACCCTAAAACATTGTCAGACTCCGAAATAATGAATCAAGAATCAAAATGCAATCAAGATAGGTTTAAGGAAATAAAATAAAGAATCGGAACAGCTAAAGAAAAATTGGCTCTGGATTGGAATGCCCCATACATTATAACGAGATGTACTGCCAAAAGAGTGCGTCACTCCTAGAAAACATCGAAGGAAATGACCCTGAGACAACTGTCAGTGCAGACACGGTCAAAAGGTATTTTGTTTGACCCTTTTACGCAACTTTAATGCTCTCTGATTGGGATGACGAAGGCTTTCATTCTTGATACCGAAACACTATAAACCCTTTGCAAACCCTTTGAGTCGGTTACCTTTTCTTTCATTACCCTCTTTGGAACCTGAAAGCGTTATTGCAAAAAAAAAAGAAGAGAAAAATCAAATGAAATGAAAAATGAGGAAAAAGGAAAGGAAAAAGAAAGAGAAGAAACCAAAATAGAAAAGAAAATCAAAACAAAAGAAAATCAGAAACAAAGTTCCTTGAACTACGTTTGACTTGATTCCGAAAGGATACGTAGGCAGCCTCTCTCTATGGTTCAGTCACACCAAAATAAACATCCACATTCCCCAAAAGTTGAAACTAGGGTAGAATTTATAATGGTTTGGCGATGGTTTTGTCTGAAAGGTTCCAAAGTTGTAATTCAATCCAAATCCTTTTTACCCAAATCCTTTTCAAGTCCTTCCGATCAATCGACAAAGAGATTCAAAATGGGAGGATACAGTTACCCGGATCTGATACAACAAAATGAGAGAAATAAAATGAGAGAGTCTTATTGGTAAAAACCCTTACGGGCACCGTAAGGCGATGGTAAGAAGAGAAATTCGAAAATGAGAGAGTCTTGTTAGTGAATACTCACAAAGAGCATTATAAGGCGATGGTGAGAATAGAAATGAGAGAGGCCAACTGGTTAAAACCCGCAAAGGGCGCCACTGATCGAAAAGAGGATCCTCACAGTCACTGGTATCGACACAGTCCCGGGAAAAGTTTCTCAGTCTCAAGGCAAGAGTTGTGATGAATTTCTGAGAGTTGGACGATTTACACAGATCAGACATCTAGTCCAAGAGGCATGTCATGTTCATTGAAGTCCGTATACACTTCAGATAAGTCCTTCTTTCTTTTCCCTGAAAGGGATACCTCTCGTCTAAATTCCTTTGTTCATTCCATTGTTTGCTTTTCTTTGAATCCTTTCGGCCTAACTCTGTTTTGAAACTAAGACAAAGAAAGGATGAAAAGACTGATTTACAGGGTTCTCACTTGATACAAGCCAATATGCAAAAAAGGCACCCAGCCTCGGCAGGGGCATCAAGTCGACTCCGACTGGCCATGGGGCCGATGCTCCAAAATCAAAAACTGTTGAAAGAGGAAATTCAAAGTCAAATTCCCACAAAGGCAAAATAAAGTTGAAAAGGTTAAGTCCCACGTGACTGACCGTCATGGAAAAGTCTAGGAAAGCCAGGGGTTCTCCAAGGTTAGAAATGCAATCAGTATTCAGGAAACAATCAGTTGCAGCTGAAAGGGCCGAGATCAAGTGACTGAAATAATCAAGGCCACAAAACCAACCACCATTTCAAACTGACAAATTGTTCTTTATTTGAAAAAAACAGGAAACATGTGCAATCCAAAATCAATCTTGCAAGAAGCAAGTGTAACCAAAAAGAAATTGTGCACAGGCTAGAAACAGTTTTGCAGTAACTACTCCAACAGGGAAGTCTCCTCCAAAACATTCTTTCCCACATTTACTCATTCTCTGAAATAAAAAATAAAATAAAAAAATAAATGATGATGAAAAGGATAACAAAGAAAAAAAGAAAAAGATCAAAATCATGGTAGTGTAGGGTCTCCAATCCCTACCTGCGTTTTTCAACATAGGGTCTCCACTCCCTAGTTGAAGTTATTTAGACATAATGTCTCCACTCCCTAGTTTCTTTTCCAACATAGGGTCTCCACTCCCTAGTTGATGCTTTTCCAACATAGGGTCTCCACTCCCTAGTTGAAGTTTTTTTAGACATAGGGTCTCCACTCCCTAGTCTCCTTTCCAACATAGGGTCCTCCACTCCCTAGTTGATGATTTTCCAACATAGGGTCTCACTCCATAGTTGATGATATTTTAGACATAGGGTCTCCACTCCGTAGTCTCTTTTTATTTTAGACATAGGGTCTCCACTCCCTATTCTCTTTTTATTTTAGACATAGGGTCTCCACTCCCTAGTCTCTTTTCTAACATAGGGTCTCCACGCTCTAGCTGATGTTATTTTAGACATAGGGTCTCCACTCCCTAGTCTCTTTTCCAACATACGGTATCCACTCCCTAGTTGATGTTTTTAGACATAGGGTCTCCACTCCCTAGTCTCTTTTCCAACATAGGGTCTACACTCCCAAGTTGAAGTTATTTAGACATAGGGTCTCCACACCCTAGTCTTTTTTCCAACATAGGGTCTCCACTCCCTAGTTGATAATTTTTAGACATAGAGTCTCCACTCCCTAGTCTTTTTTCCGACATAGGGTCTCCACTTCCTAGTTGATTTTATTTTAGACATAGGGTATCCACTCCCTAGTCTCTTTTCCAACATAGGGTCTCCACTCCCTAGTTGATATTTTTAGACACAGGGTCTCCATTCCATAGTCTGCTTTTCCAACATAGGGTATTCACTCCCTAGTTGATGATTATTTTAGACATAGGGTCTCCACTCCCTAGTCGCTTTTCCAACTTAGGGTTTCCACTCCCTAGTTGGTGTTTTTAGACATAGGATCTCCACTCCCTAGTCTGCTTTTCCAACATAGGGTCTTCACTCCCTAGTTGATTTTATTATAGACATAGGGTCTCCACTCCCTAGTCTCCTTTCCAATATAGGGTCTCCACTCCCTAGTTGATTTTTATTTTTTTAGACATATGGTCTCCACTCCCTAGTCACTCTTCGAACATAGGGTCTCTACTCCCTAGTTGATTTTATTTTAGACATAGGGTCTTCACTCCCTAGTCACCTTTCCCAACATAGGGTCTCCACTTCCTAGTTGATTTTATCTTAGACATAGGGTCTCCACTCCCTAGTCTCTTTTCCAACACATAGGGTCTCCACTCCCTAGTTGATTTTATTTCAGATATAGGGTCTCTACTCCCTAGTTTCTTTCCCAACATAGGGTCTCCACTCCCTAGTTGATGTTTCCAACATAGGGTCTCCACTCCCTAGTTGATTTTATTTTAGACATAGGGTCTCCACTCCCTAGTCTCTTTTCCAACATAGGGTCTCCACTCCCTAGTTGATGTTTTTAGACATAGGGTCTCCATTCCCTAGTCTGCTTTTCCAACATACGGTCTCCACTCCCTAGTTGATTATTATTTTATACATAGGGTCTCCACCTTTTAGCCGCTTTTCCAACATAGGGTCTCCACTTCCTAGTTGATGTTTTTAGACATAGGGTCTCCACTCCCTAGTCTGGTTTTCCAACATAGGGTCTCCACTCCCTAGTTGATTTGATCTGAAATGCAAGGTACATCACTCCCCGATATCTTTGCCAATATAGGGTATCCCATTCCCTGGCCATATTTTTCCAACATAAGGTACACCAATCCTTAGTTGAGACATCCTTTTGACAATAAAAGAACACCATCCAAAAATAAAAACATGACTTTTTTAGGGTATACCACTCCCGACCTTTTATTGCTTTCAATAAAGAAGTAGTTTAGAATTTTATTACTATAACTCACGAAATTTTTCTAGTGCAAACTGGGGCAGAAAAATTTCGTTCGTTTGTTTGTTTTGGTGTCTAAGTAGGTTTTACCTCGAGGCACAGGGTTCGAGATGACCAAAAGAAAAAGTCTCAATTCAGAATAAAAGAAAAGAAAAAATAAGTGAATCCAAAATGCAAAAGCAATTGAAAAAATGTGGAATGCTCAAGACATGACTGAAGCCACGAGCATTGGAGTCCCGTTTTGATTAGAAGAAGCTATAGAACAATGAACTAGAACCTACAGCTAGAGAGCATCATGGTTTAGATCAGAGTCTGCATGAAGAACCAGTCAAGTCTCAAGATAAAGTTTCTGAAGACTCATAGATAGGAATCTTGTAACTCATATCTAATAGGCTTGTTTAGTTTCTTTTTTATTTTGATATAATAGCAGGACAACGGATCGGAGCCTCGGCGGAACCTCACCCAACTCCTCAACTAATCATTCCACAATTCTCCTTGAACGACACGCGACCTGATTCCTCTATAACCCGGGATATGTAGGCTGTCCAAAACTAAGACTCGATTGCACCCTATCTTTTATTTCTTTTCCTTTTGAATAATGGTTTGGTAAAAAATTAGTCACGTGGCTCACTTAGTCTTTGCCTAAAAACTCTTCATATTTCCAAGCAAAGAGGGGCAGCTGTGAGCACCTAAGTTTTGACTATATTTGAATTTTTATCACCTTCTACTATGTAAATATTTTTAGAAATTTAATACATATATTTTTTAGCTTTGTTATATTTTTTTATATAGGGTAAAAATTAATAATAATTTAAAAGATCAATTATTACTATTAGTATTATTTTTATTTTTATTTTTAAATAAAATGAATTAAAAAAACCAAAAATAAATTATTTTTTTATTTTTTTAAAATTGCGGATGGGAATTAAAAAAAATAGTAAAAGTAGAAATATAAAATTAAAAAGTAAAAGTAAAAGTAGGTAGAAATTATTTAATAAAAAAGTAAAAGAAAGTGAAAAATTAAAAAAAATAAAAGTAAAAGAATGTGAAAATTTAAAAAAATGAAAAGTAAAATAAAGTTGGAATTAAAAAATAAAAGTTAGGGTATCAGATTTTTTTTAATAAAAGTAAAAGTAAGTGAAAATTTAAAAAAAGAAAAGTTAAAAAAGTGGGATTTTAAATATATTAAAAGTAAATAAAAGTGAGAAATTAAAAAATAAAAGTAAAGGAAAGTGAGGAATTATTTTTTTTAAAAAAAATATGAAAAATGGGAAGTTTAAATTCTTTTTAATGAAAAAATAAAAATAAATAAAAAATAAAAATCTGAAAATTCCGAAATTTTTTCTATAAATAGAAGAGAAATGTGAGGGAGGGGGGGGGGAGGGAGTGTCACACCTCCTTTTTTTCCCGAACGGGGTGGGGGATAGGGAGTTTTTCCAATTAAAGTGACATTAATCGAAATGAGATTATTCATTAAAAATAGAGTCGCCACTTGGAATAAGTTATGGTGTCCCAAGTCACCGGTTTATTTTAAATCTCAAATCGAGAAAATTTGACTCCATTTATGGTCTGCGAACACAGAAGACCGGGTAAGGAATTCTGTTAACCCGGGAGAAGGTGTGAAGCACTCCCGAGTTCCGTGGTTTTAGCACGGTCGCTTAACAATTAATACTTGGCCTAATTATCTGATTTATTACATATTTAAAACCTATTGTGCATTTTTACTTTTTAACCGCTTTTAATTATTTATGAAATTATTTCTGGAACAAGTCACGATGTCGTACACTTGTCATTCTGGCATACATCGCAAATCGCGCCACATGAAATGCACCCGCGATTTACGACATACTTATTTTTATTATTGTTTGAAGTTATGGTCGGGTCACATGAAATGCACACCCGAATTGGGGATTACGTATCATGACTATGCCACGGGAACCGTACCCATAGTCACTACAATTTATTTAATCGCACCTAAAGAAAACTACGATGTTCAAGATTGATTACCTACATTGTGAGATTAATGTATGATAATTGTAAATTAATAACTACTTTATGGACATCGTAATTTGATTTCAGTTCTGGTTCATAAACAAACAAGTGGGCTAAAAAAACATTGGGCCTAGAAGGTCGATTATTTCCTAACTCCCCTTTCAATTCATGATACGAACAATGTAACTCAATCGAAATTACAAACGGCCTTCCTAATTGTGTTCGCCAGATGCTAGTTAGCCGAAATCCAGATTTCCGAGCTAAAGTGGCATTCAATTGGAAATCTCGCATTATACAAACAGCTAACCCAACTTAACATTAGTCAGGTTCATGAATATGTTTTAACATGTAGAAGAACAACATAAGCTATCAACGAAATTTAAAGGAGCATAAATTAAAACAACAGAATCTTCTCTTTTCAACATTCGTGACCCCAAGCAAAATAGAAATAAATCGCCATGAAGTTAAACAAGTTTAAATCTTCTAATAGACAAACTACTCAGAAAAGGATTCAATCATGCAAAGGCGACAATGAGTCGAAGTTTCATGGAGAGAACAGAGGAATTAATTCCTGTTTACCAATACAGAGACAGGTTCTCAAATGAATACCTGATTGCACAAACCAATTCTAAAAAAAACAAATGAAAGCGAGATAAGAGAACGTTAAAGCTCAGTAAAACAGCAATAGCAACGACAGCAGTCCATGGCTCCAAAAAAAAAACAGCTCTAATAGCTCAATCGACTTAGAGGTTTTCCGGGATTATGAAAAAAAAAAAAAGACATGGAGTATGGGAAACAGTACAATTTTAAAACAATTTCAACTTCATTCAACTAAACAATGATAAGATAAGAACCTACCTAGACTGGAAAGAAGAATACTCAACAGAAATCCACTAAGTAAAGGTTTGGATTGGAGAAGGCAACATTTCTTCACAATTTGTTCTAAACAATTCAAAGTTCTACTCCACATAACAGTGAATCTATTGTTTTAACCCCAAGATATGCAGCTTAATTCGAAAGATAGAGCTGAGCCGACAAAGAAATAATTTCAAAGAAATTTCAGCACTCATTTCACAATGAAGCTAACAAGAATCCACAAAAAATACTCATGAAGACCATAAGGCGTAAATCACTAATTAGATACTCCCTCAACATCCATACCACTAATCTAGTTTGTTCAAACATACCAAAACTAATAAAAAAAAATCAGTAGGATTCACAAGAAAATTGCATTATAAAATAATCACACCTAAACCAACTTGCAGACATTTTTCATTTTTTGACAAAATCTCAACTAGCAACACATTACGAACAATACCATAATACGATAGGAAAGAGCAAAGAGATGAACCTGGACACGTGTAAAGATTTCAATCAATGCTGAAAATGAATACAATGAGGTGCGACAACAAAGATTGAGCAAAACGACAGCTATGACTCGAACAAAAACCCGGATTAAAATTTGCTCGGCGCGAATGGAGCCGCAAATGGACCTCAAATAGCGAGCAATGAACAGCTCGAACAACCTCGACTCAGCTTCCGGCCTCAGATAATCTTCATTTTTTAAAATCAGAAAACCAAAAGAAAAGCTGAAATACTAAGAAAACTAAACTGATTTTTTTTTTGTTTTCTAGAATTCGAGAAGGAAATTGACAACTAAACTAAATTTTTTAGTATTCTTGTTTAGAAACTCCAAGAACAGAAGCCCTAGCGAAGAAACTTAAGCCGAAGAAAAAGTTTTACTCTCCAAAACCCTAGAACTTTTCTTCTCTCCCGTTTTGGACTGAAAGATTGTCCTAGAATATTTACCCGGAAATTTTGTCTCTGATCCCTTTTTTTTTCTCTTCCCCCTTTCTTCCCTAAGACCTTAGATATATATAGCCCTGCCCTCCTTTCAAATCCAAAACCCCCCAACTCTTTGTGTGGACGATATTTCGGGACAAATGGAGGGCATGGATTGATTGTCAATCGATCCATGGCTCCCATTAATCTAAAAATCGCCCCAAAGAGAATCTAGACGCGAAATATCCGGAAGGAATAATCTTGTTGTCAGAGTTAGTTAGGCTATGTGGCATGAGGAGAGAGGAGGGAGCACGTGAGGTGCGCGGGTTTGATTTTTCCGGTGGGTTTCGGGTATAGCAGTAGCGAGAGAAGGTGGAGGGGGCGCCGTTTGGTTAGGATAGAGATAGGGTTAGGGTTTCTTGATATTAGGCTTATATATTTAGGTGAGGGTGAATAATAACCATCGGATGAGTTAGGAGTGAAGGGCCGAGATTGAATGGGGAAATAAGGGTGGGTCGGCCGGTTTGGGACGGGTCATGGGTTCAGACGTTGAGGCATTGGGCTGGGCGAGCTGGATAATTCGGGGGAATTGTTTGGGCCAGAAATTGTTTTTGGCCCAAATTCAGAACCAAACAGATTTTTTCTTTCTTTTCTTTTCTTTTTTCTTGATTTTAAATCCTAATAAAAATTAATTAATTAAAAACCTAAATTAAGTGCTAAATCAATCTAATTTGTAGAAATAAACCTAGTTATCTAGTTTACCATAATTAATGAATTTAGACTAATAAAAGAAGAATTACTAATTTACAATTTAAAGCTAAAAGTGTAAAAACGACTCATATTTTTTGTGATTTTCGTTTAATAATGTAATTAAATCATGCAATTAAATCCTAAATGCAACTAGACCTAAAATGTTATGCACGAAATACTTTAGATATTTTGGTATTTTTCTTATGATTTTAGCATGTTAAATATGCAACTAAATGCAAGCAACTTTTAACCAAAATTCCTACAAATTCTATAAAACTAAAAACAATTAAGAAAAATCTATTTGTGAATTTCTATAGGAATATTTTAGTCGGGCAAAAATCACATGCTCACAGCTGTCCCTCTTTGCTTGGAAACACGAAGAGTTTTCGGGCAAAGATACATTGAGCAAATACGAGCGATTTTTGACCGTTTGTATACTCCATGGAAGCATTTTGAAAACGTTTGACCGAACCGTGCTTCAGAGGTTGCCTACATATCCTTGGCTTTAAAGGAATCAAGTCAGTGTAGTTCTGGAAATTTTGGTAGCTGGAACTACCGAGAAGCTGTGATTTCACTGTTGTTGTTGTTGCTGCTGCTCTTTCTTGCTGAGCTCCTTATTACACCAAAGTCAAAAATGAAAAAGAAACTAACTAAGCCTATCAGTTACGAGTTACAAGATTCCTATCTATGAGTCTTCTGAAGCTTGATCTTGAGTCTTGAATGGTTCTTCATGCGGACTTTTGATTTGAACCTTGATGTTTGCTAGCTGCAGGTGACTTCCCTCGTTCTTCAGGTGGGCGCCTGATGACTTTAAACTGAAATGAATTCCCTCGTTCTCCAGGTGGGCGCCTGATGACCTAAAAACTTGAAATATATTCCCTCATTCTCCAGGTGGGCGCCTGATGAAAAAAAACTTTGAAATAAATTCCCTTATTCTCCAAGTGGGCGCCTGATGACTTAAAAACTTGAAATAAATTCCCTCATTCTCCAGGTGGGCGCCTGATGACTTAAAAACTTAAAATAAATTCCCCCATTCTCCAGGTGGGCGCTTGATGACTTAAAAACTTGAAATAAATTCCCTCATTCTCCAGGTGGGCGCCTGATGACTTAAAAACTTAAAATAAATTCCCTCATTCTCCAGGTGGGCGCCTGATGACTTAAAAACTTGAAATAAATTCCCTCATTCTCCAGGTGGGCGCCTGATGACTTAAAAACTTGAAATAAATTCTCTCATTCTCCAGGTGGGCGCCTGATGACTTAAAAACTTAAAATAAATTTCCTCATTCTCCAGGTGGGCGCCTGATAACTTAAAAACTTGAAATAAATTCCCTCATTCTCCAGGTGGGCGCATGATAACTTAAAAACTTAAAATAAATTTCCTCATTCTCCAGGTGGGCGTCTGATGACTTAAAAACTTGAAATAAATTCCCTCATTCTCCAGGTGGGTGCCTGATGACTTAAAAACTCGAAATAAATTCCCTCATTCTCCAGGTGGGTGCCTGATGACTTAAAAACTTAAAATAAATTTCCTCATTCTCCAGGTGGGCGCCTGATGACTTAAAAACTCGAAATAAATTCCCTCATTCTGCAGGTGGGCGCCTGATGACTTAAAAACTTAAAATAAATTCCCTCATTCTCCAGGTGGGCGCTTGATGTCTTAAAAACTGAAATGAATTCCCTCGTTCTCCAGGTGGGCGCCTGATGACTTAAAACCGAAATAAATTCCCTTGTTTTCCAGGTGGGCGCCTGTGCTGACTTAAAACAGAAATGAATTCCCTTGTTTTTCAGGTGGGCGCCTGCAATCATGACAACACAGACAAAACAGAGAAACGTTTTTGCCCCAGTTTGTACTAGGAACATTCATTGATTGTTAGTTGCATCCCATTATCCAGGAGGGTCCTGAAAACTTAAAACTAGATCCCATTATCTAGGAAGGTCCTGAAAATTTGAAATTAAATCCCATTATCCAGGAGGGTCCTGAAAAGTTGAAATTAACTCCCATTATCCAGGAGGGTCCCGGAAACTTAAAACTGAACTTATCTGGAACATGCTTTCTCATGGAGTATTCTTGGCAAAGCAAACAAGATTTCTTGCCCCTGCTTGAAACAAAGAAAATTTTGTCAGTTTGAAACTGTGGCGGTTAGTTTGTGGCATCCTTGCTGAAGGTGTCTGCTTCTGTCACTATCCCGCTTCATTCTGATTAGCTGCTTCGGGCTACAAAGAATTGTTTGACCTTTCAATCGGACCATGAACACAAAACCTCTGAATGACTTGAATCCCTTACACTCAACTCGTCGTATGGCACTTTCATTCTAACAACTGTTGAACCTTTGCATTTCCTATAAATTCGCGAATCACTTGACCGCATGAACTTCAGTTATCACCGCATTGCTCATTCTAAATCATGTCCCTTGTGATGTGCCTAGCCGAATTTCGCTTGGTGCAAATAAAAAGCTGGTAATGAGCTTTGAAATCCTTTCTTGCTTGCTTAACAAAAGACTAATTTGATAGAGACTTAGAAAAATAGACCCAAAAGAAACGAAGCGAAGTGACTTCGAGAATTAGGAATAAAAAAGAAAAACTGAGATGACTATTTGAAGAAAAATGGAAAAGAGACTTATCTGAATGAATCAGCTGGCTCTAATGATCATGACATGCATCTCAGATTGATCAGCCTAATCCATCCAACTAATCACATTTCTGTTCATGTCATGTCTTCATACTTAAAAAAAAACGGGCTTTCAACGATCCAACTTTTCTGTAAAGTCACCAACCTCTTTCGACTTGTAGTGCCCCGAAGGGTTTTCACCGACAAGCCTCTCTCATTTGTTCATCTCTCAACTCACCAACGCCTTACGGTGCCCGTGAGGGTTTTCACCAATAAGACTCTCTTATTTTAAATTTTTCCTCAGCTCACCATCGCCTTACGGTGCCCGTGAAGGTTTTCACCAATAAGACTCTCTCATTTTATTTATTTTCCTTGTACCCAATGAACAAAGTGTTACCCATGATGGAAATCATACCTCCATCTCACTTGACTTGGCATCCTCAAAGATTGATCGGAAGGTCTTTCTTTGGACCGTAGTGTAGGCTTTTGGAAAGGGTTAGAAAGAAAAGGTGGTATAAGGCTCAACATGACTTAA